>NC_074703.1:1126333-1128833 GCF_029448725.1 Salvelinus fontinalis | reverse complement strand
CTCTGTTACCATAGAGATGTGTAAATACTAGAATCCTCTCTCAGTATTGTTCTGTTACCATAGAGATGCATATATACTAGAATCCTCTCTCAGTATTGCTCTGTTACCATAGAGATGTGTAAATACTAGAATCCTCTCTCAGTATTGTTCTGTTACCATAGAGATGTATATATACTAGAATCCTCTCTCAGGATTGCTCTGTTACCATAGAGACGTGTATATACTAGAATCCTCTCTCAGTATTGCTCTGTTACCATAGAGACGTGTATATACTAGAATCCTCTCTCAGTATTGCTCTGTTACCATAGAGATGTATATATACTAGAATCCTCTCTCAGGATTGCTCTGTTACCATAGAGACGTGTATATACTAGAATCCTCTCTAAGTATTGCTCTGTTACCATAGAGACGTGTATATACTTGAATCCTCTCTCAGTATTGCTCTGTTACCATAGAGACGTATATATACTAGAATCCTCTCTCAGTATTGTTCTGTTACTGAGACCTAGACAACCAGGTGAGGGGAGTTCCTTACTGAGACCTAGACAACCAGGTGAGGGGAGTTCCTTACTGAGACCCAGACATTCAGGTGAGGGGAGTTCCTTACTGAGACCTGGACAACCAGGTGAGGGGAGTTCCTTACTGAGACCTAGGCAACCAGGTGAGGAGAGTTCCTTACTGAGACCTAGACAACCAGGTGAGGGGAGTTCCTTACTGAGACCTAGACAACCAGGTGAGGGGAGTTCCTTACTGAGACCTAGACAACCAGGTGATGGGAGTTCCTTACTGAGACCTAGACAACCAGGTGAGGGGAGTTCCTTACTGAGACCTAGACAACCAGGTGAGGGGAGTTCCTTACTGAGACCTAGACAACCAGGTGAGGGGAGTTCCTTACTGAGACCTAGACAACCAGGTGAGGGGAGTTCCTTACTGAGACCTAGACAACCAGGTGAGGGGAGTTCCTTACTGTGACCTAGACAACCAGGTGAGGGGAGTTCCTTACTGAGACCTAGACAACCAGGTGAGGGGAGTTCCTTACTGAGACCTAGACAACCAGGTGAGGAGAGTTCCTTACTGAGACCTAGACAACCAGGTGAGGGGAGTTCCTTACTGAGACCTAGACAAACAGGTGAGGGGAGTTCCTTACTGAGACCTAGACAACCAGGTGAGGGGAGTTCCTTACTGAGACCTAGACAACCAGGTGAGGGGAGTTCCTTACTGAGACCAAGACGACCAGGTGAGGGGAGTTCCTTACTGAGACCTAGACAACCAGGTGAGGGGAGTTCCTTACTGAGACAACCAGGTGAGGAGAGTTCCTTACTGAGACCTAGACAACCAGGTGAGGGGAGTTCCTTACTGAGACCTAGACAACCAGGTGAGGGGAGTTCCTTACTGAGACCTGGACAACCAGGTGAGGGGAGTTCCTTACTGAGCCCTAGACAACCAGGTGAGGGGAGTTCCTTACTGAGACCTAGACAACCAGGTGAGGGGAGTTCCTTACTGAGACCTAGACAACCAGGTGAGGGGAGTTCCTTACTGAGACCTAGACAACCAGGTGAGGGGTTCCTTACTGAGACCTAGACAACCAGGTGAGGGGAGTTCCTTACTGAGACCTGGACAACCAGGTGAGGGGAGTTCCTTACTGAGACCTAGACAACCAGGTGAGGGGAGTTCCTTACTGAGACCTGGACAACCAGGTGAGGGGAGTTCCTTACTGAGACCTGGACAACCAGGTGAGGGGAGTTCCTTACTGAGACCTAGACAACCAGGTGAGGGGAGTTCCTTACTGAGACCTAGACAACCAGGTGAGGGGAGTTCCTTACTGAGACCTAGACAACCAGGTGAGGGGAGTTCCTTACTGAGACCTAGACAACCAGGTGAGGGGAGTTCCTTACTGAGACCTAGACAACCAGGTGAGGGCAGTTCCTTATTGAGACCTAGACAACCATGTGAGGGGAGTTCCTTACTGAGACCTAGACAACCAGGTGAGGGGAGTTCCTTACTGAGACCTAGACGACCAGGTGAGGGGAGTTCCTTACTGAGACCTGGACAACCAGGTGAGGGGAGTTCCTTACTGAGACCTAGACAACCAGGTGAGGGGAGTTCCTTACTGAGACCTAGACAACCAGATGAGGGGAGTTCCTTACTGAGACCTAGACAACCAGGTGAGGGGAGTTCCTTACTGAGACCTGGACAACCAGGTGAGGGGAGTTCCTTACTGAGACCTAGACAACCAGGTGAGGGGAGTTCCTTACTGAGACCTGGACAACCAGGTGAGGGAAGTTCCTTACTGTAACCTAGACAACCAGGTGAGGGGAGTTCCTTACTGAGACCTAGACAACCAGGTGAGGGGAGTTCCTTACTGAGACCTAGACAACCAGGTGAGGGGAGTTCCTTACTGAGACCTAGACAACCAGGTGAGGGGAGTTCCTTACTGAGACCTAGACAACCAGGTGAGGGGAGTTCCTTACTGAGACCTAGACAACCAGGTGAGGGGAGT
>NC_074703.1:1011333-1118833 GCF_029448725.1 Salvelinus fontinalis | reverse complement strand
TCACTCATTATCTATCCCTCCTCTCATCATCTCTCCATCTCTCCATTACCTCACTCATTATCTATCCCTCCTCTCATCACTCCATCACCTCACTCATTATCTATCCCTCCTCTCATCTCTCCACCACCTCACTCATTATCTATCCCTCCTCTCATCTCTCCATCACCTCACTCATTATCTATCCCTCCTCTCATCTCTCCATCACCTCAGTCATTATCTATCCCTCCTCATCTCTCATCTCTCATCACCTCACTCATTATCTATCCCTCCTCTCATCTCTCCATCTTTCCATTACCTCGCTCATTATCTATCCCTCCTCCCATCTCTCCATCACCTCACTCATTATCTATCCCTCCTCATCTCTCCATCACCTCAGTCATTATCTATCCCTCCTCTCATCTCTCCATCACCTCAGTCATTATCTATCCCTCCTCTCATCTCTCCATCACCTCAGTCATTATCTATCCCTCCTCTCATCTCTCCATCACCTCACTCATTATCCATCCCTCGTCTCCATCTCTCCATCTTTCCATTACCTCGCTCATTATTTATCCCTCCTCTCATCTCTCCATCTCTCCATCACCTCACTCATTATCTATCCCTCCTCTCATCTCTCCATCTCTCCATCACCTCACTCATTATCTAGCCCTCGTCTCATCTCTCCACCACCTCACTCATTATCCATCCCTCCTCTCATCTCTCCATCTCTCCATCACCTCACTCATTATCTATCCCTCCTCTCTATCTCTCCATCTCTCTATCACCTCACTCATTATCTATCCCTCCTCTCTATCTCTCCATCTCTCTATCACCTCACTCATTATCTATCCCTCCTCTCTATCTCTCCATCTCTCTATCACCTCACTCATTTTCTATCCCTCCTCTCATCTCTCCATCACCTCACTCATTATCTATCCCTCCTCTCTATCTCTCCATCTCTCCATCACCTCACTCATTATCTATCCCTCCTCTCATCTCTCCATCTCTCTATCATCTCACTCATTATCCATCCCTCCTCTCATCTCTCCATCTCTCCATCTCCTCACTCACAGGAACGGATGGAATATACTTCCTCCACACGTCAGCCAAACATAAAAAGAAAGGTAGACTCAAACAGCGCCCTGTTTGGTGTGTGTGTGTGTGTGTGTGTGTGTTTGGTGTGTGTGTGTGTTTGGTGTGTGTTTGGTGTGTTTGGTGTGTGTGTGTGTTTGGTGTGTGTTTGGTGTGTGTGTGTGTGTGTGTGTTTGGTGTGTGTGTGTATCCCGGTGAGCGTCCATGTGTGTGTGTGTGTGTGTGTGTTGGTGTGTGTGTGTGTGTGTGTTGCCAAGGCTTCACAACCTTCTGCAAAACCAAATGACAGATTCTATGTTAGCAGAACAACTGGTGAAATTGAACTCAAGGTTGGGGCTTTTGAGTGAAATACAGACATGATAATGTATAGACATGATAACATATAGACATGATAACATATAGACATGATAATGTATAGAGGAAGTCACCCTGGCCCCTGTAGGATCCTTCTTCTGTTCTGAGAGGAAGTCACCCTGGCCCCTGTAGGATCCTTCTTCTGTTCTGAGAGGAAGTCACCCTGACCCCTCTAGGATCATCCTTCTGTTCTGAGAGGAAGTCACCCTGACCCCTCTAGGATCCTCCTTCTGTTCTGAGAGGAAGTCACCCTGGCCCCTGTAGGATCCTCCTTCTGTTCTGAGAGGAAGTCACCCTGGCCCCTCTAGGATCCTCCTTCTGTTCTGAGAGGAAGTCACCCTGGCCCCTCTAGGATCCTCCTTCTGTTCTGAGAGGAAGTCACCCTGACCCCTCTAGGATCCTCCTTCTGTTCTGAGAGGAAGTCACCCTGGCCCCTGTAGGATCCTCCTTCTGTTCTGAGAGGAAGTCACCCTGGCCCCTCTAGGATCCTCCTTCTGTTCTGAGAGGAAGTCACCCTGGCCCCTCTAGGATCCTCCTTCTGTTCTGAGAGGAAGTCACCCTGACCCCTCTAGGATCCTCCTTCTGTTCTGAGAGGAAGTCCCCCTGGCCCCTCTAGGATCCTCCTTCTGTTCTGAGAGGAAGTCACCCTGGCCCCTCTAGGATCCTCCTTCTGTTCTGAGAGGAAATCACCCTGGCCCCTGTAGGATCCTCCTTCTGTTCTGAGAGGAAGTCACCCTGGCCCCTCTAGGATCCTCCTTCTGTTCTGAGAGGAAGTCACCCTGGCCCCTCTAGGATCCTCCTTCTGTTCTGAGAGGAAGTCACCCTGGCCCCTCAGCCCCACCACCCTGATACCAGCCCCCACCCTCAGCCCCACCACCCTGATACCAGGCCCCACCCTCAGCCCCCACCCTCAGCCCCACAACGCTGATACCAGCCCACAGCCCCACCCTCAGCCCCACCACCCTAATTCAAGCCTACAGCCCCACCCTCAGCCCCACCACCCTGATACCAGGCCCCACCCTCAGCCCCACCACCCTGATACCAGCCACCACCCTCAGCCCCACCACCCTGATACCAGCCCACAGCCCCACCCTCAGCCCCACCACCCTGATACTAGCCCTCAGCCCCCACCCTCAGCCCCACCACCCTGATACCAGCCACCACCCTCAGCCCCACCACCCTGATACCAGCCACCACCCTCAGCCCCACCACCCTGATACCAGGCCACACCCTCAGCCCCACCACCCTGATACCAGGCCCCACCCTCAGCCCCACCACCCTGATACCAGGCCCCACCCTCAGCCCCACCACCCTGATACAAGGCCCCACCCTCAGCCCCACCACCCTGATACCAGCCCCCACCCTCAGCCCCACCACCCTGATACCAGCCACCACCCTCAGCCCCACCACCCTGATACCAGCCACCACCCTCAGCCCCAACACCCTGATACCAGGCTCCACCCTCAGCCCCACCACCCTGATACCAGGCCACACCCTCAGCCCCACCACCCTGATACCAGGCTCCACCCTCAGCCCCACCACCCTGATACCAGGCCCCACCCTCAGCCCCACCACCCTGATACCAGGCCCCACTGTCAGCCCCACCACCCTCAGCCCACCACCCTCAGCCCCACCACCCTCAGCCCCTCCACCCTCAACCCCACCACCCTCAGCCCCACCACCCTCAGCCCCACCACCCTCAGCCCACCACCCTCAGCCCCACCACCCTCAGCCCACCACCCTCAGCCCCACCACCCTCAGCCCCACCACCCTGATACCAGGCCACACCCTCAGCCCAACCACCCTCAGCCCACCACCCTCAGCCCACCACCCTCAGGCCCTCCACCCTCAACCCCACCACCCTCAGCCCCACCACCCTCAGCCCCACCACCCTCAGCCCACCACCCTCAGCCCCACCACCCTCAGC
Source organism: Salvelinus fontinalis (assembly GCF_029448725.1). NCBI lineage: Eukaryota > Metazoa > Chordata > Actinopteri > Salmoniformes > Salmonidae > Salvelinus > Salvelinus fontinalis. The sequence goes on along the minus strand of NC_074703.1, from coordinate 1,115,481 downwards.
CCCACCACCCTCAACCCCACCACCCTCAGCCCCACCACCCTCAGCCCCACCACCCTCAGCCCCACCACCCTCAGCCCCTCCACCCTCAGCCCCACCACCCTTAGCCCCACCACCCTCAGCCCACCACCCTCAGCCCCACCACCCTCAGCCCACCACCCCAGCCCCACCACCCTCAGTCCCTCCACCCTCAGCCCCACCACCCTCAGCCCACCACCCTCAGCCCACCACCCTCAGCCCCACCACCCTCAACCCCACCACCCTCAGCCCCACCACCCTCAGCCCCTCCACCCTCAGCCCCACCACCCTCAGCCCCACCACCCTCAGCCCCACCACCCTCAGCCCACCACCCTCAGCCCCACCACCCTCAGCCCCACCACCCTCAACCCCACCACCCTCAGCCCCACCACCCTCAACCCCACCACCCTCAGCCCCACCACCCTCAGCCCACCACCCTCAGCCCCACCACCCTCAGCCCCACCACCCTCAGCCCCACCACCCTCAACCCCACCACCCTCAGCCCCACCACCCTCAACCCCACCACCCTCAGCCCCACCACCCTCAGCCCCACCACCCTCAGCCCACCACCCTCAGCCCCACCACCCTCAGCCCCACCACCCTCAGCCCCACCACCCTCAACCCCACCACCCTCATTCCCACCACCCTCAACCCCACCACCCTCAGCCCACCACCCTCAGCCCCACCACCCTCAGCCCCACCACCCTCAGCCCCACCACCCTCAGCCCCACCACCCTCAGCCCACCACCCTCAGCCCACCACCCTCAGCCCCACCACCCTCAGCCCCACCACCCTCAACCCCACTACCCTCAGCCCCACCACCCTCAGCCCCACCACCCTCAGCTCCACCACCCTCAGCCCCACCACCCTCAACCCCACCACCCTACTCCCAGACCCATCTCCTTTCAGAACAGTGTGTAGCAGGGCATCATCTGGAATTGTTGTGTTCAGCAGCTCACTATTTAAGACTGACATGTCTGACAACAACGTTAGCTACAGCTGAGGATGATTCCTAACATGTACCATACCTAATGATACAGTAGTTATCCCTGAGGATGATTCCTAACATGTACCATACTTAATGATACAGTAGTTATCCCTGAGGATGATTCCTAACATGTACCATACTTAATGATACTGTAGTTATCCCTGAGGATGATTCCTAACATGTACCATACTTAATGATACAGTAGTTATCCCTGAGGATGATTCCTAACATGTACCATACTTAATGATACAGTAGTTATCCCTGAGGATGATTCCTAACATGTACCATACTTAATGATACAGTAGTTATCCCTGAGGATGATTCCTAACATGTACCATACTTAATGATGCAGTAGTTACCATTGAGGATGATTCCTAACATGTACCATACTTAATGATACAGTAGTTATCCCTGAGGATGATTCCTAACATGTACCATACTTAATGATACAGTAGTTATCCCTGAGGATGATTCCTAACATGTACCATACTTAATGATACAGTAGTTATCCCTGAGGATGATTCCTAACATGTACCATACTTAATGATACAGTAGTTACCATTGAGGATGATTCCTAACATGTACCATACTTAATGATACAGTAGTTATCCCTGAGGATGATTCCTAACATGTACCATACTTAATGATACAGTAGTTATCCCTGAGGATGACTCCTAACATGTACCATACTTAATGATACTGTAGTTATCCCTGAGGATGATTCCTAACATGTACCATACTTAATGATACAGTAGTTATCCCTGAGGATGATTCCTAACATGTACCATACTTAATGATACAGTAGTTATCCCTGAGGATGATTCCTAACATGTACCATACTTAATGATACTGTAGTTATCCCTGAGGATGACTCCTAACATGTACCATACTTAATGATACAGTAGTTATCCCTGAGGATGATTCCTAACATGTACCATACTTAATGATACAGTAGTTATCCCTGAGGATGATTCCTAACATGTACCATACTTAATGATACAGTAGTTATCCCTGAGGATGGTTCCTAACATGTACCGGATGATTCCTAACATGTACCATACTTAATGATACAGTAGTTATCCCTGAGGATGATTCCTAACATGTACCATACTTAATGATACTGTAGTTATCCCTGAGGATGATTCCTAACATGTACCATACTTAATGATACTGTAGTTATCCCTGAGGATGATTCCTAACATGTACCATACTTATTGATACTGTAGTTATCCCTGAGGATGATTCCTAACATGTACCATACCTAATGATACAGTAGTTATCCCTGAGGATGATTCCTAACATGTACCATACTTAATGATACAGTAGTTATCCCTGAGGATGATTCCTAACATGTACCATACTTAATGATACAGTAGTTATCCCTGAGGATGATTCCTAACATGTACCATACTTAATGATACTGTAGTTATCCCTGAGGATGATTCCTAACATGTACCATACTTATTGATACTGTAGTTATCCCTGAGGATGATTCCTAACATGTACCATACCTAATGATACAGTAGTTATCCCTGAGGATGATTCCTAACATGTACCATACTTAATGATACAGTAGTTATCCCTGAGGATGATTCCTAACATGTACCATACTTAATGGTACAGTAGTTATCCCTGAGGATGATTCCTAACATGTACCATACTTAATGATACTGTAGTTATCTCTGAGGATGATTCCTAACATGTACCATACTTAATGATACAGTAGTTATCCCTGAGGATGATTCCTAACATGTACCATACCTAATGATACAGTAGTTATCTCTGAGGATGATTCCTAACATGTACCATACTTAATGATACTGTAGTTATCCCTGAGGATGATTCCTAACATGTACCATACTTAATGATACAGTAGTTATCCCTGAGGATGATTCCTAACATGTACCATACTTAATGATACAGTAGTTATCCCTGAGGATGATTCCTAACATGTACCATACTTAATGATACTGTAGTTATCCCTGAGGATGATTCCTAACATGTACCATTCTTAATGATCTAGTAATGGTACCATGTGAACAGATATGCTATGATATGACTGTAGTTATCCCTGAGGTAATGCTATGATATGACTGTAGTTATCCCTGAGGTAATGCTATGATATGACTGTAGTTATCCCTGAGGTAATGCTATGATATGACTGTAGTTATCCCTGAGGTAATGCTATGATATGACTGTAGTTATCCCTGAGGTAATGCTATGATATGACTGTAGTTATCCCTGAGGTAATGCTATGATATGACTGTAGTTATCCCTGAGGTAATGCTATGATATGACTGTAGTTATCCCTGAGGTAATGCTATGATATGACTGTAGTTATCCCTGAGGTAATGCTATGATATGACTGTAGTTATCCCTGAGGTAATGCTATGATATGACTGTAGTTATCCCTGAGGTAATGCTATGATATGACTGTAGTTATCCCTGAGGTAATGCTATGATATGACTGTAGTTATCCCTGAGGTAATGCTATGATATGACTGTAGTTATCCCTGAGGTAATGCTATGATATGACTGTAGTTATCCCTGAGGTAATGCTATGATATGACTGTAGTTATCCCTGAGGTAATGCTATGATATGACTGTAGTTATCCCTGAGGTAATGCTATGATATGACTGTAGTTATCCCTGAGGTAATGCTATGATATGACTGTAGTTATCCCTGAGGTAATGCTATGATATGACTGTAGTTATCCCTGAGGTAATGCTATGATATGACTGTAGTTATCCCTGAGGTAATGCTATGATATGACTGTAGTTATCCCTGAGGTAATGCTATGATATGACTGTAGTTATCCCTGAGGTAATGCTATGATATGACTGTAGTTATCCCTGAGGTAATGCTATGATATGACTGTAGTTATACCTGAGGTAATGCTATGATATGACTGTAGTTATCCCTGAGCTAATGCTATGATATGACTGTAGTTATCCCTGAGGTAATGCTATGATATGACTGTAGTTATACCTGAGGTAATGCTATGATATGACTGTAGTTATCCCTGAGGTAATGCTATGATATGACTGTAGTTATCCCTGAGGTAATGCTATGATATGACTGTAGTTATCCCTGAGGTAATGCTATGATATGACTGTAGTTATCCCTGAGGTAATGCTATGATATGACTGTAGTTATCCCTGAGGTAATGCTATGATATGACTGTAGTTATCCCTGAGGTAATGCTATGATATGACTGTAGTTATCACGGAGGTAATGCTATGATATGACTGTAGTTATCCCTGAGGTAATGCTATGATATGACTGTAGTTATACCTGAGGTAATGGTACCATGTGAGCAGACATGCTATGACATGACTGTAGTTCTGTCGAGACGCTATACTGTTTGTTTTGCTTCTGACTGTGTCCTGTCGTCCTCCAGAACAACGGAAGAACTACACCAAAAACAGCTTTAACAGCATGACGAACACCTCCCAGTACCATGTTGAGGTCAGTCTACAACTGTACATACAGCATGACTAACACCATGTTGAGGTCAGTCTACTAATGTACATACAGCATGACTAACACCAAGTTGAGGTCAGTCTACGACTGTACATACAGCATGACTAACACCATGTTGAGGTCAGTCTACTACTGTACATACAGCATGACTAAAACCATGTTGAGGTCAGTCTACTACTGTACATACAGCATGACTAACACCATGTTGAGGTCAGTCTACTACTACAGCATGACTAACACCATGTTGAGGTCAGTCTACTACTGTACATACAGCATGACTAACACCATGTTGAGGTCAGTCTACTACTGTACATACAGCATGACTAACACCATGTTGAGGTCAGTCTACTACTGTACATACAGCATGACTAACACCATGTTGAGGTCAGTCTACTACTACAGCATGACTAACACCATGTTGAGGTCAGTCTACTACTGTACATACAGCATGACTAACACCATGTTGAGGTCAGTCTACTACTGTACATACAGCATGACTAACACCATGTTGAGGTCAGTCTACTACTACAGCATGACTAACACCATGTTGAGGTCAGTCTACTACAGTACATACAGCATGACTAACACCATGTTGAGGTCAGTCTACTACCGTACATACAGCATGACTAACACCATGTTGAGGTCAGTCTACTACTGTACATACAGCATGACTAACACCATGTTGAGGTCAGTCTACTACTGTACATACAGCATGACTAACACCATGTTGAGGTCAGTCTACTACCGTACATACAGCATGACTAACACCATGTTGAGGTCAGTCTACTACTACAGCATGACTAACACCATGTTGAGGTCAGTCTACTACTGTACATACAGCATGACTAACACCATGTTGAGGTCAGTCTACTACTGTACATACAGCATGACTAACACCATGTTGAGGTCAGTCTACTACTGTACATACAGCATGACTAACACCATGTTGAGGTCAGTCTACTACTGTACATACAGCATGACTAACACCATGTTGAGGTCAGTCTACTACCGTACATACAGCATGACTAACACCATGTTGAGGTCAGTCTACTACTGTACATACAGCATGACTAACACCATGTTGAGGTCAGTCTACTACTGTACATACAGCATGACTAACACCATGTTGAGGTCAGTCTACTACCGTACATACAGCATGACTAACACCATGTTGAGGTCAGTCTACTACATACAGCATGACTAACACCATGTTGAGGTCAGTCTACTACCGTACATACAGCATGACTAACACCATGTTGAGGTCAGTCTACTACTGTACATACAGCATGACTAACACCATGTTGAGGTCAGTCTACTACTGTACATACAGCATGACTAACACCATGTTGAGGTCAGTCTACTACCGTACATACAGCATGACTAACACCATGTTGAGGTCAGTCTACTACTGTACATACAGCATGACTAACACCATGTTGAGGTCAGTCTACTACTGTACATACAGCATGACTAACACCATGTTGAGGTCAGTCTACTACTACATCATGACTAACACCATGTTGAGGTCAGTCTACTACCGTACATACAGCATGACTAACACCATGTTGAGGTCAGTCTACTACCGTACATACAGCATGACTAACACCATGTTGAGGTCAGTCTACTACCGTACATACAGCATGACTAACACCATGTTGAGGTCAGTCTACTACTGTACATACAGCATGACTAACACCATGTTGAGGTCAGTCTACTACTACAGCATGACTAACACCATGTTGAGGTCAGTCTACTACTGTACATACAGCATGACTAACACCATGTTGAGGTCAGTCTACTACTACAGCATGACTAACACCATGTTGAGGTCAGTCTACTACCGTACATACAGCATGACTAACACCATGTTGAGGTCAGTCTACTACTACAGCATGACTAACACCATGTTGAGGTCAGTCTACTACCGTACATACAGCATGACTAACACCATGTTGAGGTCAGTCTACTACTGTACATACAGCATGACTAACACCATGTTGAGGTCAGTCTACTGCTACAGCATGACTAACACCATGTTGAGGTCAGTCTACTACTGTACATACAGCATGACTAACACCATGTTGAGGTCAGTCTACTACTACAGCATGACTAACACCATGTTGAGGTCAGTCTACTACTACAGCATGACTAACACCATGTTGAGGTCAGTCTACTACTACAGCATGACTAATACCATGTTGAGGTCAGTCTACTACTGTACATACAGCATGACTAACACCATGTTGAGGTCAGTCTACTACTACAGCATGACTAACACCATGTTGAGGTCAGTCTACTACTACAGCATGACTAATACCATGTTGAGGTCAGTCTACTACTGTACATACAGCATGACTAACACCATGTTGAGGTCAGTCTACTGCTACAGCATGACTAACACCATGTTGAGGTCAGTCTACTACTGTACATACAGCATGACTAACACCATGTTGAGGTCAGTCTACTACTACAGCATGACTAACACCATGTTGAGGTCAGTCTACTACCGTACATACAGCATGACTAACACCATGTTGAGGTCAGTCTACTACTGTACATACAGCATGACTAACACCATGTTGAGGTCAGTCTACTACTGTACATGTTGAGGTCAGTCTACTACTGTACATACAGCATGACTAACACCATGTTGAGGTCAGTCTACTACTACAGCATGACTAACACCATGTTGAGGTCAGTCTACTACCGTACATACAGCATGAATAACACCATGTTGAGGTCAGTCTACTACTACAGCATGACTAACACCATGTTGAGGTCAGTCTACTACTGTACATACACAATGACTAACACCATGTTGAGGTCAGTCTACTACCGTACATACAGCATGACTAACACCATGTTGAGGTCAGTCTACTACTACAGCATGACTAACACCATGTTGAGGTCAGTCTACTACTGTACATACAGCATGACTAACACCATGTTGAGGTCAGTCTACTACTGTACATACAGCATGACTAACACCATGTTGAGGTCAGTCTACTACTGTACATACAGCATGACTAACACCATGTTGAGGTCAGTCTACTACTGTACATACAGCATGACTAACACCATGTTGAGGTCAGTCTACTACCGTACATACAGCATGACTAACACCATGTTGAGGTCAGTCTACTACCGTACATACAGCATGACTAACACCATGTTGAGGTCAGTCTACTACTGTACATACAGCATGACTAACACCATGTTGAGGTCAGTCTACTACTGTACATACAGCATGACTAACACCATGTAGAGGTCAGTCTACTACTGTACATACAGCATGACTAACACCATGTTGAGGTCAGTCTACTACTGCAGCATGACTAACACCATGTTGAGGTCAGTCTACTACTGTACATACAGCATGACTAACACCATGTTGAGGTCAGTCTACTACTACAGCATGACTAACACCATGTTGAGGTCAGTCTACTACCGTACATACAGCATGATTAACACCATGTTGAGGTCAGTCTACTACTGTACATACAGCATGACTAACACCATGTTGAGGTCAGTCTACTACTGTACATACAGCATGACTAACACCATGTTGAGGTCAGTCTACTACCGTACATACAGCATGACTAACACCATGTTGAGGTCAGTCTACTACTGTACATACAGCATGACTAACACCATGTTGAGGTCAGTCTACTACTACATCATGACTAACACCATGTTGAGGTCAGTCTACTACTGTACATACAGCATGACTAACACCATGTTGAGGTCAGTCTACTACTGTACATACAGCATGACTAACACCATGTTGAGGTCAGTCTACTACCGTACATACAGCATGACTAACACCATGTTGAGGTCAGTCTACTACTGTACATACAGCATGACTAACACCATGTTGAGGTCAGTCTACTAATGTACATACAGCATGACTAACACCATGTTGAGGTCAGTCTACTACTGTACATACAGCATGACTAACACCATGTTGAGGTCAGTCTACTACTGTACATACAGCATGACTAACACCATGTTGAGGTCAGTCTACTACCGTACATACAGCATGACTAACACCATGTTGAGGTCAGTCTACTACTGTACATACAGCATGACTAACACCATGTTGAGGTCAGTCTACTACCGTACATACAGCATGACTAACACCATGTTGAGGTCAGTCCACTACTACAGCATGACTAACACCATGTTGAGGTCAGTCTACTACTACAGCATGACTAACACCATGTTGAGGTCAGTCTACTACTGTACATACAGCATGACTAACACCATGTTGAGGTCAGTCTACTACTGTACATACAGCATGACTAACACCATGTTGAGGTCAGTCTACTACTGTACATACAGCATGACTAACACCATGTTGAGGTCAGTCTACTACTACAGCATGACTAACACCATGTTGAGGTCAGTCTACTACTGTACATACAGCATGACTAACACCATGTTGAGGTCAGTCTACTACTACAGCATGACTAACACCATGTTGAGGTCAGTCTACTACTACAGCATGACTAACACCATGTTGAGGTCAGTCTACTACTGTACATACAGCATGACTAACACCATGTTGAGGTCAGTCTACTACTGTACATACAGCATGACTAACACCATGTTGAGGTCAGTCTACTACTGTACATACAGCATGACTAACACCATGTTGAGGTCAGTCTACTACTGTACATACAGCATGACTAACACCATGTTGAGGTCAGTCTACTACTGTACATACAGCATGACTAACACCATGTTGAGGTCAGTCTACTACTGTACATACAGCATGACTAACACCATGTTGAGGTCAGTCTACTACTACAGCATGACTAACACCATGTTGAGGTCAGTCTACTACTGTACATACAGCATGACTAACACCATGTTGAGGTCAGTCTACTACTACAGCATGACTAACACCATGTTGAGGTCAGTCTACTACTGTACATACAGCATGACTAACACCATGTTGAGGTCAGTCTACTACCGTACATACAGCATGACTAACACCATGTTGAGGTCAGTCTACTACCGTACATACAGCATGACTAACACCATGTTGAGGTCAGTCTACTACTACAGCATGACTAACACCATGTTGAGGTCAGTCTACTACTGTACATACAGCATGACTAACACCATGTTGAGGTCAGTCTACTACTACAGCATGACTAACACCATGTTGAGGTCAGTCTACTACTACAGCATGACTAACACCATGTTGAGGTCAGTCTACTACTACAGCATGACTAACACCATGTTGAGGTCAGTCTACTACTGTACATACAGCATGACTAACACCATGTTGAGGTCAGTCTACTACCGTACATACAGCATGACTAACACCATGTTGAGGTCAGTCTACTACTGTACATACAGCATGACTAACACCATGTTGAGGTCAGTCTACTACTGTACATACAGCATGACTAACACCATGTTGAGGTCAGTCTACTACTGTACATACAGCATGACTAACACCATGTTGAGGTCAGTCTACTACTGTACATACAGCATGACTAACACCATGTTGAGGTCAGTCTACTACTGCAGCATGACTAACACCATGTTGAGGTCAGTCTACTACTGTACATACAGCATGACTAACACCATGTTGAGGTCAGTCTACTGCTACAGCATGACTAACACCATGTTGAGGTCAGTCTACTACTACAGCATGACTAACACCATGTTGAGGTCAGTCTACTACTACAGCATGACTAACACCATGTTGAGGTCAGTCTACTACTACAGCATGACTAACACCATGTTGAGGTCAGTCTACTACATACAGCATGACTAACACCATGTTGAGGTCAGTCTACTACTACAGCATGACTAACACCATGTTGAGGTCAGTCTACTACTGTACATACAGCATGACTAACACCATGTTGAGGTCAGTCTACTACTACAGCATGACTAACACCATGTTGAGGTCAGTCTACTACCGTACATACAGCATGACTAACACCATGTTGAGGTCAGTCTACTACTGTACATACAGCATGACTAACACCATGTTGAGGTCAGTCTACTACTACATCATGACTAACACCATGTTGAGGTCAGTCTACTACTGCACATACAGCATGACTAACACCATGTTGAGGTCAGTCTACTACTGTACATACAGCATGACTAACACCATGTTGAGGTCAGTCTACTACCGTACATACAGCATGACTAACACCATGTTGAGGTCAGTCTACTACTGTACATACAGCATGACTAACACCATGTTGAGGTCAGTCTACTACTGTACATACAGCATGACTAACACCATGTTGAGGTCAGTCTACTACTGTACATACAGCATGACTAACACCATGTTGAGGTCAGTCTACTACTGTACATACAGCATGACTAACACCATGTTGAGGTCAGTCTACTACCGTACATACAGCATGACTAACACCATGTTGAGGTCAGTCTACTACTGTACATACAGCATGACTAACACCATGTTGAGGTCAGTCTACTACCGTACATACAGCATGACTAACACCATGTTGAGGTCAGTCTACTACTACAGCATGACTAACACCATGTTGAGGTCAGTCTACTACTACAGCATGACTAACACCATGTTGAGGTCAGTCTACTACTGTACATACAGCATGACTAACACCATGTTGAGGTCAGTCTACTACTGTACATACAGCATGACTAACACCATGTTGAGGTCAGTCTACTACTGTACATACAGCATGACTAACACCATGTTGAGGTCAGTCTACTACTACAGCATGACTAACACCATGTTGAGGTCAGTCTACTACTGTACATACAGCATGACTAACACCATGTTGAGGTCAGTCTACTACTACAGCATGACTAACACCATGTTGAGGTCAGTCTACTACTACAGCATGACTAACACCATGTTGAGGTCAGTCTACTACTGTACATACAGCATGACTAACACCATGTTGAGGTCAGTCTACTACTGTACATACAGCATGACTAACACCATGTTGAGGTCAGTCTACTACTGTACATACAGCATGACTAACACCATGTTGAGGTCAGTCTACTACTGTACATACAGCATGACTAACACCATGTTGAGGTCAGTCTACTACTGTACATACAGCATGACTAACACCATGTTGAGGTCAGTCTACTACTGTACATACAGCATGACTAACACCATGTTGAGGTCAGTCTACTACCGTACATACAGCATGACTAACACCATGTTGAGGTCAGTCTACTACCGTACATACAGCATGACTAACACCATGTTGAGGTCAGTCTACTACTACAGCATGACTAACACCATGTTGAGGTCAGTCTACTACCGTACATACAGCATGACTAACACCATGTTGAGGTCAGTCTACTACTACAGCATGACTAACACCATGTTGAGGTCAGTCTACTACCGTACATACAGCATGACTAACACCATGTTGAGGTCAGTCTACTACTGTACATACAGCATGACTAACACCATGTTGAGGTCAGTCTACTACTGTACATACAGCATGACTAACACCATGTTGAGGTCAGTCTACTACTGTACATACAGCATGACTAACACCATGTTGAGGTCAGTCTACTACTGTACATACAGCATGACTAACACCATGTTGAGGTCAGTCTACTACTGTACATACAGCATGACTAACACCATGTTGAGGTCAGTCTACTACTACAGCATGACTAACACCATGTTGAGGTCAGTCTACTACTGTACATACAGCATGACTAACACCATGTTGAGGTCAGTCTACTACTACAGCATGACTAACACCATGTTGAGGTCAGTCTACTACTGTACATACAGCATGACTAACACCATGTTGAGGTCAGTCTACTACCGTACATACAGCATGACTAACACCATGTTGAGGTCAGTCTACTACCGTACATACAGCATGACTAACACCATGTTGAGGTCAGTCTACTACTACAGCATGACTAACACCATGTTGAGGTCAGTCTACTACTGTACATACAGCATGACTAACACCATGTTGAGGTCAGTCTACTACTACAGCATGACTAACACCATGTTGAGGTCAGTCTACTACTACAGCATGACTAACACCATGTTGAGGTCAGTCTACTACTACAGCATGACTAACACCATGTTGAGGTCAGTCTACTACTGTACATACAGCATGACTAACACCATGTTGAGGTCAGTCTACTACTGTACATACAGCATGACTAACACCATGTTGAGGTCAGTCTACTACTGTACATACAGCATGACTAACACCATGTTGAGGTCAGTCTACTACTGTACATACAGCATGACTAACACCATGTTGAGGTCAGTCTACTACTGTACATACAGCATGACTAACACCATGTTGAGGTCAGTCTACTACTGTACATACAGCATGACTAACCCCATGTTGAGGTCAGTCTACTACTACAGCATGACTAACACCATGTTGAGGTCAGTCTACTACTGTACATACAGCATGACTAACACCATGTTGAGGTCAGTCTACTGCTACAGCATGACTAACACCATGTTGAGGTCAGTCTACTACTACAGCATGACTAACACCATGTTGAGGTCAGTCTACTACTACAGCATGACTAACACCATGTTGAGGTCAGTCTACTACTACAGCATGACTAACACCATGTTGAGGTCAGTCTACTACATACAGCATGACTAACACCATGTTGAGGTCAGTCTACTACTACAGCATGACTAACACCATGTTGAGGTCAGTCTACTACTGTACATACAGCATGACTAACACCATGTTGAGGTCAGTCTACTACTACAGCATGACTAACACCATGTTGAGGTCAGTCTACTACTACAGCATGACTAACACCATGTTGAGGTCAGTCTACTACTACAGCATGACTAACACCATGTTGAGGTCAGTCTACTACTGTACATACAGCATGACTAACACCATGTTGAGGTCAGTCTACTACTGTACATACAGCATGACTAACACCATGTTGAGGTCAGTCTACTACCGTACATACAGCATGACTAACACCATGTTGAGGTCAGTCTACTACTGTACATACAGCATGACTAACACCATGTTGAGGTCAGTCTACTACCGTACATACAGCATGACTAACACCATGTTGAGGTCAGTCTACTACTACAGCATGACTAACACCATGTTGAGGTCAGTCTACTACTGTACATACAGCATGACTAACACCATGTTGAGGTCAGTCTACTACCGTACATACAGCATGACTAACACCATGTTGAGGTCAGTCTACTACTACAGCATGACTAACACCATGTTGAGGTCAGTCTACTACTGTACATACAGCATGACTAACACCATGTTGAGGTCAGTCTACTACTGTACATACAGCATGACTAACCCCATGTTGAGGTCAGTCTACTACTGTACATACAGCATGACTAACACCATGTTGAGGTCAGTCTACTACTACAGCATGACTAACACCATGTTGAGGTCAGTCTACTACTGTACATACAGCATGACTAACACCATGTTGAGGTCAGTCTACTACTGTACATACAGCATGACTAACACCATGTTGAGGTCAGTCTACTACCGTACATACAGCATGACTAACACCATGTTGAGGTCAGTCTACTACTGTACATACAGCATGACTAACACCATGTTGAGGTCAGTCTACTACCGTACATACAGCATGACTAACACCATGTTGAGGTCAGTCTACTACTGTACATACAGCAGGACTAACACCATGTTGAGGTCAGTCTACTACCGTACATACAGCATGACTAACACCATGTTGAGGTCAGTCTACTACTGTACATACAGCATGACTAACACCATGTTGAGGTCAGTCTACTACTGTACATACAGCATGACTAACACCATGTTGAGGTCAGTCTACTACTGTACATACAGCATGACTAACACCATGTTGAGGTCAGTCTACTACCGTACATACAGCATGACTAACACCATGTTGAGGTCAGTCTACTACCGTACATACAGCATGACTAACACCATGTTGAGGTCAGTCTACTACTACAGCATGACTAACACCATGTTGAGGTCAGTCTACTACTGTACATACAGCATGACTAACACCATGTTGAGGTCAGTCTACTACTGTACATACAGCATGACTAACACCATGTTGAGGTCAGTCTACTACTGTACATACAGCATGACTAACCCCATGTTGAGGTCAGTCTACTACTGTACATACAGCATGACTAACACCATGTTGAGGTCAGTCTACTACTGTACATACAGCATGACTAACACCATGTTGAGGTCAGTCTACTACCGTACATACAGCATGACTAACACCATGTTGAGGTCAGTCTACTACCGTACATACAGCATGACTAACACCATGTTGAGGTCAGTCTACTACTGTACATACAGCATGACTAACACCATGTTGAGGTCAGTCTACTACCGTACATACAGCATGACTAACACCATGTTGAGGTCAGTCTACTACTACAGCATGACTAACACCATGTTGAGGTCAGTCTACTACAGTACATACAGCATGACTAACACCATGTTGAGGTCAGTCTACTACTACAGCATGACTAACACCATGTTGAGGTCAGTCTACTACTGTACATACAGCATGACTAACACCATGTTGAGGTCAGTCTACTACCGTACATACAGCATGACTAACACCATGTTGAGGTCAGTCTACTACCGTACATACAGCATGACTAACACCATGTTGAGGTCAGTCTACTACTACAGCATGACTAACACCATGTTGAGGTCAGTCTACTACTGTATATACAGCATGACTAACACCATGTTGAGGTCAGTCTACTACTGTACATACAGCATGACTAACACCATGTTGAGGTCAGTCTACTACTACAGCATGACTAACACCATGTTGAGGTCAGTCTACTACTGTACATACAGCATGACTAACACCATGTTGAGGTCAGTCTACTACTACATCATGACTAACACCATGTTGAGGTCAGTCTACTACTGTACATACAGCATGACTAACACCATGTTGAGGTCAGTCTACTACCGTACATACAGCATGACTAACACCATGTTGAGGTCAGTCTACTACCGTACATACAGCATGACTAACACCATGTTGAGGTCAGTCTACTACCGTACATACAGCATGACTAACACCATGTTGAGGTCAGTCTACTACTGTACATACAGCATGACTAACACCATGTTGAGGTCAGTCTACTACCGTACATACAGCATGACTAACACCATGTTGAGGTCAGTCTACTACCGTACATACAGCATGACTAACACCATGTTGAGGTCAGTCTACTACTGTACATACAGCCTGACTAACACCATGTTGAGGTCAGTCTACTACTGTACATACAGCATGACTAACACCATGTTGAGGTCAGTCTACTACTGTACATACAGCATGACTAACACCATGTTGAGGTCAGTCTACTACTACAGCATGACTAACACCATGTTGAGGTCAGTCTACTACTGTACATACAGCATGACTAACACCATGTTGAGGTCAGTCTACTACCGTACATACAGCATGACTAACACCATGTTGAGGTCAGTCTACTACTGTACATACAGCATGACTAACACCATGTTGAGGTCAGTCTACTACTGTACATACAGCATGACTAACACCATGTTGAGGTCAGTCTACTACTGTACATACAGCCTGACTAACACCATGTTGAGGTCAGTCTACTACTGTACATACAGCATGACTAACACCATGTTGAGGTCAGTCTACTACTGTACATACAGCATGGCTAACACCATGTTGAGGTCAGTCTACTACCGTACATACAGCATGACTAACACCATGTTGAGGTCAGTCTACTACTGTACATACAGCATGACTAACACCATGTTGAGGTCAGTCTACTACTGTACATACAGCATGACTAACACCATGTTGAGGTCAGTCTACTACTACAGCATGACTAACACCATGTTGAGGTCAGTCTACTACTGTACATACAGCATGACTAACACCATGTTGAGGTCAGTCTACTACTACAGCATGACTAACACCATGTTGAGGTCAGTCTACTACTGTACATACAGCATGACTAACACCATGTTGAGGTCAGTCTACTACTACAGCATGACTAACACCATGTTGAGGTCAGTCTACTACTGTACATACAGCATGACTAACACCATGTTGAGGTCAGTCTACTACTGTACATACAGCATGACTAACACCATGTTGAGGTCAGTCTACTACCGTACATACAGCATGACTAACACCATGTTGAGGTCAGTCTACTACTGTACATACAGCATGACTAACACCATGTTGAGGTCAGTCTACTACCGTACATACAGCATGACTAACACCATGTTGAGGTCAGTCTACTACTGTACATACAGCCTGACTAACACCATGTTGAGGTCAGTCTACTACTGTACATACAGCATGACTAACACCATGTTGAGGTCAGTCTACTACTGTACATACAGCATGACTAACACCATGTTGAGGTCAGTCTACTACTACAGCATGACTAACACCATGTTGAGGTCAGTCTACTACTGTACATACAGCATGACTAACACCATGTTGAGGTCAGTCTACTACCGTACATACAGCATGACTAACACCATGTTGAGGTCAGTCTACTACTGTACATACAGCATGACTAACACCATGTTGAGGTCAGTCTACTACTGTACATACAGCATGACTAACACCATGTTGAGGTCAGTCTACTACTGTACATACAGCCTGACTAACACCATGTTGAGGTCAGTCTACTACTGTACATACAGCATGACTAACACCATGTTGAGGTCAGTCTACTACTGTACATACAGCATGGCTAACACCATGTTGAGGTCAGTCTACTACCGTACATACAGCATGACTAACACCATGTTGAGGTCAGTCTACTACTGTACATACAGCATGACTAACACCATGTTGAGGTCAGTCTACTACTGTACATACAGCATGACTAACACCATGTTGAGGTCAGTCTACTACTACAGCATGACTAACACCATGTTGAGGTCAGTCTACTACTGTACATACAGCATGACTAACACCATGTTGAGGTCAGTCTACTACTACAGCATGACTAACACCATGTTGAGGTCAGTCTACTACTGTACATACAGCATGACTAACACCATGTTGAGGTCAGTCTACTACTACAGCATGACTAACACCATGTTGAGGTCAGTCTACTACTGTACATACAGCATGACTAACACCATGTTGAGGTCAGTCTACTACTGTACATACAGCATGACTAACACCATGTTGAGGTCAGTCTACTACCGTACATACAGCATGACTAACACCATGTTGAGGTCAGTCTACTACTGTACATACAGCATGACTAACACCATGTTGAGGTCAGTCTACTACTGTACATACAGCATGACTAACACCATGTTGAGGTCAGTCTACTACTGTACATACAGCATGACTAACACCATGTTGAGGTCAGTCTACTACCGTACATACAGCATGACTAACACCATGTTGAGGTCAGTCTACTACTACAGCATGACTAACACCATGTTGAGGTCAGTCTACTACTGTACATACAGCATGACTAACACCATGTTGAGGTCAGTCTACTACTGTACATACAGCATGACTAACACCATGTTGAGGTCAGTCTACTACTACAGCATGACTAACACCATGTTGAGGTCAGTCTACTACTGTACATACAGCATGACTAACACCATGTTGAGGTCAGTCTACTACTACAGCATGACTAACACCATGTTGAGGTCAGTCTACTACTGTACATACAGCATGACTAACACCATGTTGAGGTCAGTCTACTACCGTACATATACAGTGTGTTAGTGGTAGGGTAGAGATTGTTACTAACTGTGTCCCAAACCCTCTCCCATCTCTCCTATCCATCTGTGTCCCAAACCCTCTCTCATCTCTCCTATCCCCTCTCTGTCCCAAACCATCTCCCCTCTCTCCTATCCTCTCCGTGTCCCAAATCATCTCCTCTCTCCTATCCTCTCCGTGTCCCAAACCCTCTCCTCTCTCCTCTCAGCACCTGACCACGTTTGTTCTGGACAGGAAGGAAGCCATGATCAACACTGAGGATGGAATCAGGAAGCTCCGCCTGCTGGATGCCAAGGGAAAGGTGAGGCACAGGACACGAACCCTAACCCTAACCTGAACCCGAACCCGAACCCCAACCCTAACCTGAACCCCAACCCTAACCTGAACCTGAACCCGAACCTGAACCCCAACCCCAACCCTAACCCCAACCCTAACCTGAACCCTAACCCTAACCCCACGATTCTGATTCCCAAAAGTTCCTGCTGTACAGATACAATGTTTTCCTATTGGTTAGATAAAGTACCTGCTGATACAATGTGTTCCTATTGGTTAGATAAAGTACCTGCTATACAGATCCAATGTGTTCCTATTGGTTAGATAAAGTACCTGCTGTACAGATCCAATGTGTTCCTATTGGTTAGATACAGTACCTGCTGTACAGATCCAATGCATTCCTATTGGTTAGATAAAGTACCTGCTGTACAGATCCAATGTGTTCCTATTGGTTTGATATTAGGTATGGACCCAGGACATGCTGCTGCAGGTGGAGGAGAAGACAGTCAGCCTCATCGACCCAGAGACCAAGGTGGGCGAGCAGGAGTGCCGTCTGAAGGAACCAGCTCTGATACACTGGACGGGTATCATGGGACCTAGTGGACAGGGGTATCTGGACAGGGGTATCATGGGACCTAGTGGACAGGGGTATCATGGGACCTAGTGGACAGGGGTATCATGGGACCTAGTGGACAGGGGTATCATGGGAACTAGTGGACAGGGGTATCATGGGACCTAGTGGACAGGGGTATCATGGGACCTAGTGGACAGGGGTATCATGGGAACTAGTGGACAGGGATATCTGGACAGGGGTATCATGGGACCTGGTGGACAGGGGTATCATGGGACCTGGTGGACAGGGGTATCATGGGACCTAGTGGACAAGGGTATCATGGGACCTAGTGGACAGGGGTATCATGGGACCTAGTGGACAGGGATATCATGGGACCTAGTGGACAGGGGTATCATGGGACCTAGTGGACAGGGGTATCATGGGACCTGGTGGACAGGGGTATCATGGGACCTAGTGGACAGGGGTATCATGGGACCTGGTGGACAGGGGTATCATGGGACCTAGTGGACAGGGGTATCATGGGACCTAGTGGACAGGGGTATCATGGGACCTAGTGGACAGGGGTATCATGGGACCTAGTGGACAGGGATATCATGGGACCTAGTGGACAGGGGTATCATGGGACCTAGTGGACAGGGGTATCATGGGACCTGGTGGACAGGGGTATCATGGGACCTAGTGGACAGGGGTATCATGGGACCTAGTGGACAGGGGTATCATGGGACCTAGTGGACAGGGGTATCATGGGACCTAGTGGACAGGGGTATCATGGGACCTAGTGGACAGGGGTATCATGGGACCTAGTGGACAGGGGTATCTGGACAGGGGTATCATGGGACCTAGTGGACAGGGGTATCATAGGACCTAGTGGACAGGGGTATCATGGGACCTAGTGGACAGGGGCATCATGGGACCTAGTGGACAGGGATATCTGGACAGGGATATCATGGGACCTAGTGGACAGGGGTATCATGGGAACTAGTGGACAGGGATATCTGGACAGGGGTATCATGGGACCTGGTGGACAGGGGTATCATGGGACCTAGTGGACAGGGGTATCATGGGACCTAGTGGACAGGGATATCATGGGACCTAGTGGACAGGGGTATCATGGGACCTAGTGGACAGGGGTATCATGGGACCTAGGGGTATCATGGGAACAAGTGGACAGGGGTATCATGGGACCTAGTGGACAGGGGTATCATGGGACCTAGTGGACAGGGGTATCATGGGACCTAGTGGACAGGGATATCTGGACAGGGGTATCATGGGACCTGGTGGACAGGGGTATCATGGGACCTAGTGGACAGGGGTATCATGGGACCTAGTGGACAGGGGTATCATGGGACCTAGTGGACAGGGGTATCATGGGACCTAGTGGACAGGGATATCATGGGACCTAGTGGACAGGGATATCTGGACAGGGGCATCATGGGACCTAGTGGACAGGGATATCTGGACAGGGGTATCATGGGACCTAGTGGACAGGGATATCATGGGACCTAGTGGACAGGGGTATCATGGGACCTAGTGGACAGGGATATCATGGGACCTAGTGGACAGGGATATCTGGACAGGGGTATCATGGGACTTAGTGGACAGGGATATCTGGACAGGGGTATCATGGGACCTAGTGGACAGGGATATCATGGGACCTAGTGGACAGGGGTATCATGGGACTTAGTGGACAGGGGTATCATGGGACCTAGTGGACAGGGGTATCATGGGAACAAGTGGACAGGGGTATCATGGGACCTAGTGGACAGGGGTATCATAAGACCTAGTGGACAGGGATATCTGGACAGGGGTATCATGGGACCTGGTGGACAGGGGTATCATGGGACCTAGTGGACAGGGGTATCATGGGACCTAGTGGACAAGGGTATCATGGGACCTAGTGGACAGGGGTATCATTGGACCTAGTGGACAGGGGTATCATGGACCTAGTGGACAGGGGTATCATGGGAACTAGTGGACAGGGATATCTGGACAGGGGTATCATGGGACCTGGTGGACAGGGGTATCATGGGACCTAGTGGACAGGGGTATCATGGGACCTAGTGGACAGGGATATCATGGGACCTAGTGGACAGGGGTATCATGGGACCTAGTGGACAGGGGTATCATGGGACCTAGTGGACAGGGGTATCATGGGAACAAGTGGACAGGGGTATCATGGGACCTAGTGGACAGGGGTATCATGGGACCTAGTGGACAGGGGTATCATGGGACCTAGTGGACAGGGGTATCATGGGAACAAGTGGACAGGGGTATCATGGGACCTAGTGGACAGGGGTATCATGGGACCTAGTGGACAGGGATATCTGGACAGGGGTATCATGGGACCTGGTGGACAGGGGTATCATGGGACCTAGTGGACAGGGGTATCATGGGACCTAGTGGACAGGGGTATCATGGGACCTAGTGGACAGGGGTATCATGGGACCTAGTGGACAGGGATATCATGGGACCTAGTGGACAGGGATATCTGGACAGGGGCATCATGGGACCTAGTGGACAGGGATATCTGGACAGGGGTATCATGGGACCTAGTGGACAGGGATATCATGGGACCTAGTGGACAGGGGTATCATGGGACCTAGTGGACAGGGGTATCATGGGACCTAGTGGACAGGGATA
Source organism: Salvelinus fontinalis (assembly GCF_029448725.1). Taxonomy (NCBI): domain Eukaryota; kingdom Metazoa; phylum Chordata; class Actinopteri; order Salmoniformes; family Salmonidae; genus Salvelinus; species Salvelinus fontinalis. The sequence continues at coordinate 1,093,761 of NC_074703.1, read as the reverse complement.
TCATGGGACCTAGTGGACAGGGATATCTGGACAGGGGTATCATGGGACCTAGTGGACAGGGATATCTGGACAGGGGTATCATGGGACCTAGTGGACAGGGATATCATGGGACCTAGTGGACAGGGGTATCATGGGACCTAGTGGACAGGGGTATCATGGGACCTAGTGGACAGGGGTATCATGGGAACAAGTGGACAGGGGTATCATGGGACCTAGTGGACAGGGGTATCATGGGACCTAGTGGACAGGGATATCTGGACAGGGGTATCATGGGACCTGGTGGACAGGGGTATCATGGGACCTAGTGGACAGGGGTATCATGGGACCTAGTGGACAGGGGTATCATGGGACCTAGTGGACAGGGGTATCATGGGACCTAGTGGACAGGGGTATCATGGGACCTAGTGGACAGGGGTATCATGGCACCTAGTGGAAAGGGGTATCATGGGACCTAGTGGACAGGGATATCATGGGACCTAGTGGACAGGGGTATTATGGGACCTAGTGGACAGGGATATCATATCATGGAATTACTGAGTCATCTGACTAGTGGCTCTCTAAAAGCCAATTTATGCTTGACCCGGAAATGTGGTCGGAGGCGGTGTATGGAAGGTGCCGCGATTGTGGAGCCTCCGGAGGCCAAATGGCGCTCCGTACCCCATGTCCGTGCCCACGTGTTGTAATGTTGACGCTCGGTGGGGGGGTCCTGTATAAACACAACTTCCTTCACAACAGCTCTGCCATGCTCAGGGAAACGCCAGATGTATTAACCTGTTACGGCTCTGCCATGCTCAGGGAAACGCCAGATGTATTAACCTGTTACGGCTCTGCCATGCTCAGGGAAGCGCCAGATGTATTAACCTGTTACGGCTCTGCCATGCTCAGGGAAACGCCAGATGTATTAATTACGGCTGGGGGTTCCTCTAGCGGAACGTTTCGACAACATCCGGTGAAATTGCAGAGCGCGAAATTCCCCCCAAAATATTAGAAATATTTAACTTTCATACATTCACAAGTGCAATACACCAAATTAAAGCTTAACTTCTTGTTAATCTAGCCACCGTGTCAGATTTCAAAAAGGCTTTACAGCGAAAGCAAACCATGTGATTATCTGAGGACATCACCCTATCAAACAAACACAGAAAATCATATTTCAACCCGCCAGGCGCGACACAAAACACTCAGAAATAATGATATAATTCATACCTTACCTTTGAAGAGCTTCTTCTGTTGTCACTCCAATATGTCCCATAAACATCACAAATGGTCCTTTTGTTCGAATAATTCCGTTGTTATATCTCCAAAATGTCAATTTATTTGGTTTGATTCAGAAAAACACCGGTTCCTGACCACTGATCAGTTGATTGATCAGTGGATTGATCAGTGGATTGATCAGTGGTTTGATCAGTGGTTTGATCAGTGCATGGTGTACAGGGATGTAGTATTTTCCCCATTTGATTAGATGAGTATTAGGTGAGAACCAAAGGGCTGTAAGGTCCTCTAGTCATGGCCTTCTATAAGAGGCTGCTCTGTTTCAGGTTACAACCTCTGTTTAACTTTCCTCCGAGAACTTTTTACACCAAGTTTAAACCACACGTTCAGTGACACCAGAGGCTGGCCTCAGTACAGTTTTTAAGCTGGTTAACTGACCTGTTGGTTAGGGCTGGCCTCAGAACAGTTTTTAAGCTGGTTAACTGACCTGTTTGTTAGGGCTGGCCTCAGAACAGTTTTTAAGCTGGTTAACTGACCTGTTGGTTAGGGCTGGCCTCAGAACAGTTTTTAAGCTGGTTAACTGACCTGTTTGTTAGGGCTGGCCTCAGAACAGTTTTTAAGCTGGTTAACTGACCTGTTGGTTAGGGCTGGCCTCAGAACAGTTTTTAAGCTGGTTAACTGACCTGTTGGTTAGGGCTGGCCTCAGAACAGTTTTTAAGCTGGTTAACTTACCTGTTGGTTAGGGCTGGCCTCAGAACAGTTTTTAAGCTGGTTAACTTACCTGTTGGTTAGGGCTGGCATCAGAACAGTTTTTAAGCTGGTTAACTGACCTGTTGGTTAGGGCTGGCCTCAGAACAGTTTTTAAGCTGGTTAACTGACCTGTTGGTTAGGGCTGGCCTCAGAACAGTTTTTAAGCTGGTTAACTGACCTGTTGGTTAGGGCTGGCCTCAGAACAGTTTTTAAGCTGGTTAGCTGACCTGTTGGTTATTGTTTCAGAATGAGTTGGAGAACTTTCCGTTGGGGACCATCATGCACTGCCAGGCAGTGATGTCATCCTGCAACTACGACTCCATCTTGGCTCTGGTGTGTAAGGAGCCGGGCCAGGGCAAACCAGACCTGCACCTTTTCCAATGTGACGAGATCAAGGTGCACACACGCACACACACACACACACACACACACACACACACACACACACACACACACACACACACACACACACACACACACACACACACACACACACACACACACACACACACACACACACACAGACAGTAAGTGATGTGTTCTCTGTCTGTCTGTCTCCTCCAGGCCAACCTGATCCAGGCTGATATAGAGGGGGCCATGATGGATCACAAGGGAGGCAAGGTGAAGAAGAGACCCGAAACACTACGGTAAAACACCTGTAACTACCTGTCGTCTCTGACTGGACTCTGTACTGTAGTAGAGACCAGAACCACTACGGTATAACACCTGTAACTACCTGTCGTCTCTGACTGGACTCTGTACTGTAGTAGAGACCAGAACCACTACGGTATAACACCTCTAACTACCTGTCGTCTCTGACTGGACTCTGTACTGTAGTAGAGACCAGAACCACTACGGTATAACACCTCTAACTACCTGTCGTCTCTGACTGGACTCTGTACTGTAGTAGAGACCAGAACCTCTACGGTATAACACCTCTAACTACCTGTCGTCTCCGACTGGACTCTGTACTGTAGTAGAGACCAGAACCGCTACGGTAAAACACCTCTAACTACCTGTCGTCTCCGACTGGACTCTGTACTGTAGTAGAGACCAGAACCACTACGGTATAACACCTCTAACTACTACTACTGTTACTTTATAGAGCTCTTTTAGAATGGGTTCTGTTACTTTATAGAGCTCTGTTAGAATGGGTTCTGTTACTTTATAGAGCTCTGTTAGAATGGGTTCTGTTACTTTATAGAGCTCTGTTATAATGGGTTCTGTTACTTTATAGAGCTCTGTTAGAATGGGTTCTGTTACTTTATAGAGCTCTGTTAGAATGGGTTCTGTTACTTTATAGAGCTCTGTTAGAATGGGTTCTGTTACTTTATAGAGCTCTTTTAGAATGGGTTCTGTTACTTTATAGAGCTCTGTTAGAATGGGTTCTGTTACTTTATAGAGCTCTGTTAGAATGGGTTCTGTTACTTTATAGAGCTCTGTTAGAATGGGTTCTGTTACTTTATAGAGCTCTGTTAGAATGGGTTCTGTTACTTTATAGAGCTCTGTTAGAATGGGTTCTGTTACTTTATAGAGCTCTGTTAGAATGGGTTCTGTTACTTTATAGAGCTCTGTTAGAATGGGTTCTGTTACTTTATAGAGCTCTGTTAGAATGGGTTCTGTTACTTTATAGAGCTCTGTTAGAATGGGTTCTGTTACTTTATAGAGCTCTGTTAGAATGGGTTCTGTTAGAATGGGTTCTGTTACTTTATAGAGCTCTGTTAGAATGGGTTCTGTTACTTTATAGAGCTCTGTTAGAATGGGTTCTGTTAGAATGGGTTCTGTTACTTTATAGAGCTCTGTTAGAATGGGTTCTGTTACTTTATAGAGCTCTGTTAGAATGGGTTCTGTTAGAATGGGTTCTGTTACTTTATAGAGCTCTGTTAGAATGGGTTCTGTTACTTTATAGAGCTCTGTTAGAATGGGTTCTGTTAGAATGGGTTCTGTTAGAATGGGTTCTTATTCTGAAGGTTTTAAGATTAAACTGGGTTTGGGTTTCTGTAGTTGTTAAAATAGTATTTGTGATTGGCTGGTTTCTATTCCATGTCTGTGTCTGTATCAGTGCTGTATGGGGTTCTGTTTGTCTCTGTGATTTGGATCTGTGTCTGTATCGGTGCTGTATGGGGTTCTGTTTGTCTCTGTGATCTGGGTCTGTATCGGTGCTGTATGGGGTTCTGTTTGTCTCTGTGATGTGGGTCTGGGTCTGTATCGGTGCTGTATGGGGTTCTGTTTGTCTCTGTGATGTGGGTCTGGGTCTGTATCGGTGCTGTATGGGGTTCTGTTTGTATCTGTGTCTGTATTGGTTCTGTATGGGGTTCTGTTTGTCTCTGTGATTTGGGTCTGGGTCTGTATCGGTGCTGTATGGGGTTCTGTTTGTCTCTGTGATTTGGGTCTGTGTCTGTATCGGTGCTGTATGGGGTTCTGTTTGTATCTGTGATTTGAATCTGGGTCTGGTCTCTATCTGATTGTCTGTCTGCCTCTTATCTCATCCTCCCGTACTCCTATAGGATGATTCTGAAGAGCGACGGGGTCATCCCGCCGCCCCCCGCGGCGCCCGCCCCCGAGCCCCCCGCCACCCTCACCCAGCTGGACGTGAAGAGTCGTGTGGCAGCCTGGTCAGCCTGGGCGGCGGAGCAGCAGGACTGTAAGAAAACACACTGGGACTTACTGAGTCTGAAAGGTTCTGCCTTTCTAATAAGCGGGATATCACTCAGAAGTCAACGCTATGGCAACATGAAAGGGGCGGCAGGGTAGCCTAGTGGTTAGAGCGTTGGTCTAGTAACTGAAAGGTTGCAAGTTCAAATCGCCGAGCTGACAAGGTACAAATCTGTCGTTCTGCCCCTGAACAAGGCAGTTAACCCACTGTTCCTAGGCCGTCATTGTAAATAAGAATTTGTTCTTAACTGACTTGTCCAATTTGTAAGTCGCTCTGGATAAGAGCGTCTGCTAAATGACTTAAATGTAAATGAATGCATTTCACAGTAAAGTCTACAGACCTGTTGTATTCGACGCATGTGACAAATAACACTTGGTTTGATTTGAGAATAAGCTCGTTGGGAAGATCGTGTCACTATTCTAATTCCCTTCTCTCCCCCCTCCTCCCTCTCCATCCTGTCCCTATCAGATGATAAACAGCACCAATATTCTGACCAGAAGGAACCTCCAGAGATGTTGGCTACCAGAGTGGATCGAGACGTGGTGAGTGTTTCCCACTGTCCGTCTGTCCAGATACCACACACTGATACCATCTGGCAGTCTGTCCAGATACCACACACTGATACCATCTGGCAGTCTGTCCAGATACCACACACTGATACCATCTGGCAGTCTGTCCAGATACCACACACTGATACCGTCTGGCAGTCTGTCCAGAGTCCACACACTGATACCGTCTGGCAGTCTGTCCAGATACCACACACTGATACCGTCTGGCAGTCTGTCCAGATACCACACACTGATACCATCTGGCAGTCTGTCCAGATACCACACACTGATACCATCTGGCAGTCTGTCCAGATACCACACACTGATACCATCTGGCAGTCTGTCCAGATACCACACACTGATACCGTCTGGCAGTCTGTCCAGAGTCCACACACTGATACCGTCTGGCAGTCTGTCCAGATACCACACACTGATACCGTCTGGCAGTCTGTCCAGATACCACACACTGATACCGTCTGGCAGTCTGTCCAGATACCACACACTGATACCGTCTGGCAGTCTGTCTACCTCTCTCTCTGTGCGTCCGTCAGCAGAGTGTCAGTAGAGAGTGTCAGTAGAGAGTGTCAGTAGAGAGTGTCAGTAGAGTGTCAGCAGAGTCTCAGTAGAGAGTGTCAACAGAGTGTCAGTAGAGTGTCAGCAGAGTCTCAGTAGAGAGTGTCAACAGAGTGTCAGTAGAGAGTGTCAGCAGAGTGTCAGTAGAGAGTGTCAGCAGAGTGTCAGTAGAGAGTGTCAGTAGAGTGTCAGCAGAGTCTCAGTAGAGAGTGTCAACAGAGTGTCAGTAGAGTGTCAGCAGAGTCTCAGTAGAGAGTGTCAACAGAGTGTCAGTAGAGTGTCAGCAGAGTCTCAGTAGAGAGTGTCAGCAGAGTGTCAGTAGAGAGTGTCAGCAGAGTGTCAGTAGAGAGTGTCAGCAGAGTGTCAGTAGAGTGTCAGTAGAGTGTCAGTAGAGTGTCAGTAGAGTGTCAGCAGAGTGTCAGTAGAGAGTGTCAGCAGAGTGTCAGTAGAGTGTCAGCAGAGTGTCAGTAGAGTGTCAGCAGAGTGTCAGTAGAGAGTGTCAGTAGAGTGTCAGTAGAGAGTGTCAGCAGAGTGTCAGTAGAGAGTGTCAGCAGAGTGTCAGTAGAGAGTGTCAGTAGAGTGTCAGTAGAGAGTGTCAGTAGAGAGTGTCAACAGAGTGTCAGTAGAGTGTCAGCAGAGTCTCAGTAGAGAGTGTCAACAGAGTGTCAGTAGAGTGTCAGCAGAGTCTCAGTAGAGAGTGTCAGCAGAGTGTCAGTAGAGAGTGTCAGCAGAGTGTCAGTAGAGAGTGTCAGCAGAGTGTCAGTAGAGAGTGTCAGTAGAGTGTCAGTAGAGAGTGTCAGTAGAGAGTGTCAGCAGAGTCTCAGTAGAGAGTGTCAGTAGAGTGTCAGTAGAGAGTCTCAGTAGAGAGTCTCAGTAGAGAGTGTCAGCAGAGTGTCAGTAGAGAGTGTCAGTAGAGAGTGTCAGTAGAGAGTGTCAGTAGAGTGTCAGTAGAGAGTGTCAGTAGAGTGTCAGTAGAGAGTGTCAGTAGAGTGTCAGCAGAGTCTCAGTAGAGAGTGTCAGCAGAGTGTCAGTAGAGAGTGTCAGTAGAGTGTCAGTAGAGAGTGTCAGCAGAGTGTCAGTAGAGTGTCAGTAGAGTGTCAGTAGAGAGTGTCAGTAGAGTGTCAGTAGAGTGTCAGTAGAGAGTCAGTAGAGAGTCAGTAGAGTGTCAGTAGAGTGTCAGTAGAGAGTCAGTAGAGTGTCAGTAGAGAGTGTCAGTAGAGAGTGTCAGTAGAGCGTGTCAGCAGAGCGTGTCAGCAGAGTGTGTCGGCAGAGTGTGTCGGCAGAGTGTGTCAGTAGAGTGTGTCAGCAGAGTGTGTCGGCAGAGTGTGTCGGCAGAGTGTGTCAGTAGAGTGTGTCAGCAGAGTGTGTCAGCAGAGTGTGTCAGCAGAGTGTGTCAGCAGAGTGTGTCGGCAGAGTGTGTCAGTAGAGTGTGTCGGCAGAGTGTGTCGGCAGAGTGTGTCGGCAGAGTGTGTCGGCAGAGTGTGTCGGCAGCAGAGTGTCGGCAGAGTGTCAGTAGAGTGTGTCGGCAGCAGAGTGTCGGCAGAGTGTCAGTAGAGTGTGTCGGCAGAGTGTCAGTAGAGTGTGTCAGTAGAGTGTGTCAGTAGAGTGTCGGCAGAGTGTCGGCAGAGTGTGTCGGCAGAGTGTGTCGGTAGAGTGTGTCGGCAGAGTGTGTCGGCAGAGTGTGTCGGCAGTGTGTCAGCAGTGTGTCAGCAGTGTGTCAGCAGTGTGTCAGCAGTGTGTCAGCAGTGTGTCAGCAGAGTGTGTCAGCAGAGTGTGTCAGCAGTGTGTCAGCAGTGTGTCAGCAGTGTGTCAGCAGTGTGTCAGCAGAGTGTCAGTAGAGTGTCAGTAGAGTGTCAGTAGAGAGTGTCAGCAGTGTGTCAGTAGAGAGTGTCAGCAGAGTGTGTCAGCAGTGTGTCAGCAGAGTGTCAGTAGAGTGTCAGTAGAGTGTCAGTAGAGAGTGTCAGCAGTGTGTCAGTAGAGAGTGTCAGCAGAGTGTGTCAGCAGTGTGTCAGCAGTGTGTCAGCAGTGTGTCAGCAGTGTGTCAGCAGAGTGTGTCAGCAGAGTGTCAGTAGAGTGTGTCAGCAGTGTGTCAGTAGAGAGTGTCAGCAGAGTGTGTCAGCAGTGTGTCAGCAGTGTGTCAGCAGTGTGTCAGCAGTGTGTCAGCAGAGTGTGTCAGCAGAGTGTCAGCAGTGTGTCAGCAGAGTGTCAGCAGAGTGTCAGCAGAGTGTCAGCAGAGTGTCAGTAGAGTGTCAGTAGAGTGTCAGTAGAGTGTCGGCAGAGTGTCATTAGAGTGTGTTAGTAGAGTGTCAGTAGAGTGTCGGCGGAGTGTGTCGGCGGAGTGTGTCGGCGGAGTGTGTCGGCGGAGTGTGTCGGCGGAGTGTCGGCGGAGTGTGTCGGCGGAGTGTGTCGGCGGAGTGTGTCGGCGGAGTGTGTCGGCGGAGTGTCGGCGGAGTGTGTCGGCGGAGTGTGTCGGCGGAGTGTGTCGGCGGAGTGTGTCGGCGGAGTGTGTCGGCGGAGTGTGTCGGCGGAGTGTGTCGGCGGAGTGTGTCGGCGGAGTGTGTCGGCGGAGTGTGTCGGCGGAGTGTGTCGGCGGAGTGTGTCGGCGGAGTGTGTCGGCGGAGTGTGTCGGCGGAGTGTGTCGGCAGAGTGTGTCGGCAGAGTGTGTCGGCAGAGTGTGTCGGCAGAGTGTGTCGGCAGAGTGTGTCGGCAGAGTGTCAGTCGTTTGTTTGTTTCAATACTGCAGACTGATGAGTAGTTTCACCTAGAGGCTGATCTGGAGTCAGGTCTTCAGTCGTTTGTTTGTTTCAATACTGCAGACTGATGAGTAGTTTCACCTAGAGGCTGATCTGGAGTCAGGTCTTAAGTCGTTTGTTTCTTCAATACTGCAGACTGATGAGTAGTTTCACCTAGAGGCTGATCTGGAGTCAGGTCTTCAGTCGTTTGTTTCTTCAATACTGCAGACTGATGAGTAGTTTCACCTAGAGGCTGATCTGGAGTCAGGTCTTCAGTCGTTTGTTTCTTCAATACTGCAGACTGATGAGTAGTTTCACCTACAGGCTGATCTGGAGTCAGGTCTGTAGTAACAACAAGGATACTCCACTATTAGGAGATGTAGACCAGTAGTCTGTAGTAACAACAAGGATACTCCACTATTAGGAGATGTAGACCAGTAGTCTGTAGTAACAACAAGGATACTCCACTATTAGGAGATGTAGACCAGTAGTCTGTAGTAACATCAAGGATACTCCACTATTAGGAGATGTAGATCAGTAGTCTGTAGTAACAACAAGGATACTCCACTATTAGGAGATGTAGACCAGTAGTCTGTTCTATAGTAACATCAAGGATACTCCACTATTAGGAGATGTAGATCAGTAGTCTGTAGTAACAAAAAGGATACTCCACTATTAGGAGATGTAGATCAGTAGTCTGTAGTAACAACAAGGATACTCCACTATTAGGAGATGTAGACCAGTAGTCTGTTCTGTAGTAACAACAAGGATACTCCACTATTAGGAGATGTAGACCAGTAGTCTGTAGTAACATCAAGGATACTCCACTATTAGGAGATGTAGACCAGTAGTCTGTTCTGTAATAACAACAAGGATACTCCACTATTAGGAGATGTAGATCAGTAGTCTGTTCTGTAGTAACAACAAGGATACTCCACTATTAGGAGATGTAGATCAGTAGTCTGTAGTAACAACAAGGATACTCCACTATTAGGAGATGTAGATCAGTAGTCTGTAGTAACAACAAGGATACTCCACTATTAGGAGATGTAGACCAGTAGTCTTTAGTAACAACAAGGATACTCCACTATTAGGAGATGTAGATCAGTAGTCTGTTCTGTAGTAACAACAAGGATACTCCACTATTAGGAGATGTAGATCAGTAGTCTGTAGTAACATCAAGGATACTCCACTATTAGGAGATGTAGATCCGTAGTCTGTTCTGTAGTAACAACAAGGATACTCCACTATTAGGAGATGTATACCAGTAGTCTGTTCTGTAGTAACAACAAGGATACTCCACTATTAGGAGATGTAGATCAGTAGTCTGTTCTGTAGTAACATCAAGGATACTCCACTATTAGGAGATGTAGACCAGTAGTCTGTAGTAACAACAAGGATACTCCACTATTAGGAGATGTAGATCAGTAGTCTGTAGTAACATCAAGGATACTCCACTATTAGGAGATGTAGATCAGTAGTCTGTTCTGTAGTAACAACAAGGATACTCCACTATTAGGAGATGTAGACCAGTAGTCTGTAGTAACAACAAGGATACTCCACTATTAGGAGATGTAGATCAGTAGTCTGTAGTAACAACAAGGATACTCCACTATTAGGAGATGTAGACCAGTAGTCTGTAGTAACATCAAGGATACTCCACTATTAGGAGATGTAGATCAGTAGTCTGTTCTGTAGTAACAACAAGGATACTCCACTATTAGGAGATGTAGACCAGTAGTCTGTTCTGTAGTAACAACAAGGATACTCCACTATTAGGAGATGTAGACCAGTAGTCTGTAGTAACAACAAGGATACTCCACTATTAGGAGATGTAGACCAGTAGTCTGTTCTGTAGTAACAACAAGGATACTCCACTATTAGGAGATGTAGATCAGTAGTCTGTTCTGTAGTAACATCAAGGATACTCCACTATTAGGAGATGTAGACCAGTAGTCTGTAGTAACAACAAGGATACTCCACTATTAGGAGATGTAGATCAGTAGTCTGTAGTAACAACAAGGATACTCCACTATTAGGAGATGTAGATCAGTAGTCTGTAGTAACATCAAGGATACTCCACTATTAGGAGATGTAGATCAGTAGTCTGTAGTAACAACAAGGATACTCCACTATTAGGAGATGTAGACCAGTAGTCTGTAGTAACAACAAGGATACTCCACTATTAGGAGATGTAGATCAGTAGTCTGTAGTAACAACAAGGATACTCCACTATTAGGAGATGTAGATCAGTAGTCTGTTCTGTAGTAACATCAAGGATACTCCACTATTAGGAGATGTAGATCAGTAGTCTGTAGTAACAACAGGATACTCCACTATTAGGAGATGTAGATCAGTAGTCTGTTCTGTAGTAACATCAAGTATACTCCACTATTAGGAGATGTAGATCAGTAGTCTGTTCTGTAGTAACAACAAGGATACTCCACTGTTAGGAGATGTAGACCAGTAGTCTGTTCTGTAGTAACAACAAGGATACTCCACTATTAGGAGATGTAGATCAGTAGTCTGTTCTGTAGTAACAACAAGGATACTCCACTATTAGGAGATGTAGATCAGTAGTCTGTTCTGTAGTAACAACAAGGATACTCCACTATTAGGAGATGTAGATCAGTAGTCTGTAGTAACATCATGGATACTCCACTATTAGGTGATGTAGATCAGTAGTCTGTTCTGTAGTAACATCAAGGATACTCCACTATTAGGAGATGTAGACCAGTAGTCTGTAGTAACAACAAGGATACTCCACTATTAGGAGATGTAGACCAGTAGTCTGTAGTAACAACATGGATACTCCACTATTAGGAGATGTAGATCAGTAGTCTGTTCTGTAGTAACATCAAGGATACTCCACTATTAGGAGATGTAGATCAGTAGTCTGTTCTGTAGTAACAACAAGGATACTCCACTATTAGGAGATGTAGACCAGTAGTCTGTAGTAACAACAAGGATACTCCACTATTAGGAGATGTAGATCAGTAGTCTGTTCTGTAGTAACAACAAGGATACTCCACTATTAGGAGATGTAGATCAGTAGTCTGTAGTAACATCAAGGATACTCCACTATAAGGAGATGTAGACCAGTAGTCTGTTCTGTAGTAACATCAAGGATACTCCACTATTAGGAGATGTAGATCAGTAGTCTGTTCTGTAGTAACAACAAGGATACTCCACTATTAGGAGATTTAGATCAGTAGTCTGTAGTAACATCAAGGATACTCCACTATTAGGAGATGTAGATCAGTAGTCTGTAGAAACATCAAGGATACTCCACTATTAGGAGATGTAGATCAGTAGTCTGTTCTGTAGTGACAACAAGGATACTCCACTATTAGGAGATGTAGATCAGTAGTCTGTTCTGTAGTAACATCAAGGATACTCCACTATTAGGAGATGTAGATCAGTAGTCTGTAGTAACATCAAGGATACTCCACTATAAGGAGATGTAGACCAGTAGTCTGTTCTGTAGTAACATCAAGGATACTCCACTATTAGGAGATGTAGATCAGTAGTCTGTTCTGTAGTAACATCAAGGATACTCCACTATTAGGAGATGTAGATCAGTAGTCTGTTCTGTAGTAACATCAAGGATACTCCACTATTAGGAGATGTAGACCAGTAGTCTGTTCTGTAGTAACAACAAGGATACTCCACTATTAGGAGATGTAGATCAGTAGTCTGTAGTAACATCAAGGATACTCCACTATTAGGAGATGTAGATCAGTAGTCTGTTCTGTAGTAACAACAAGGATACTCCACTATTAGGAGATGTAGACCAGTAGTCTGTTCTGTAGTAACAACAAGGATACTCCACTATTAGGAGATGTAGACCAGTAGTCTGTTCTGTAGTAACAACAAGGATACTCCACTATTAGGAGATGTAGACCAGTAGTCTGTTCTGTAGTAACATCAAGGATACTCCACTATTAGGAGATGTAGATCAGTAGTCTGTTCTGTAGTAACATCAAGGATACTCTACTATTAGGAGATGTAGACCAGTAGTCTGTAGTAACAACAAGGATACTCCACTATTAGGAGATGTAGATCAGTAGTCTGTTCTGTAGTAACATCAAGGATACTCCACTATTAGGAGATGTAGATCAGTAGTCTGTTCTGTAGTAACATCAAGGATACTCCACTATTAGGAGATGTAGATCAGTAGTCTGTAGTAACAACAAGGATACTCCACTATTAGGAGATGTAGATCAGTAGTCTGTTCTGTAGTAACAACAAGGATACTCCACTATTAGGAGATGTAGACCAGTAGTCTGTTCTGTAGTAACAACAAGGATACTCCACTATTAGGAGATGTAGACCAGTAGTCTGTTCTGTAGTAACAACAAGGATACTCCACTATTAGGAGATGTAGACCAGTAGTCTGTTCTGTAGTAACAACAAGGATACTCCACTATTAGGAGATGTAGATCAGTAGTCTGTAGTAACATCAAGGATACTCCACTATTAGGAGATGTAGACCAGTAGTCTGTTCTGTAGTAACAACAAGGATACTCCACTATTAGGAGATGTAGATCAGTAGTCTGTAGTAACATCAAGGATACTCCACTATTAGCAGATGTAGATCAGTAGTCTGTTCTGTAGTAACAACAAGGATACTCCACTATTAGGAGATGTAGACCAGTAGTCTGTTCTTTAGTAACAACAAGGATACTCCACTATTAGGAGATGTAGACCAGTAGTCTGTAGTAACAACAAGGATACTCCACTATTAGGAGATGTAGACCAGTAGTCTGTAGTAACAACAAGGATACTCCACTATTAGGAGATGTAGATCAGTAGTCTGTAGTAACATCAAGGATACTCCACTATTAGGAGATGTAGATCAGTAGTCTGTTTTGTAGTAACAACAAGGATACTCCACTATTAGGAGATGTAGATCAGTAGTCTGTAGTAACAACAAGGATACTCCACTATTAGGAGATGTAGACCAGTAGTCTGTTCTGTAGTAACATCAAGGATACTCCACTATTAGGAGATGTAGATCAGTAGTCTGTTCTGTAGTAACAACAAGGATACTCCACTATTAGGAGATGTAGATCAGTAGTCTGTTCTGTAGTAACATCAAGGATACTCCACTATTAGGAGATGTAGATCAGTAGTCTGTTCTGTAGTAACATCAAGGATACTCCACTATTAGGAGATGTAGATCAGTAGTCTGTAGTAACATCAAGGATACTCCACTATTAGGAGATGTAGATCAGTAGTCTGTTCTGTAGTAACATCAAGGATACTCCACTATTAGGAGATGTAGATCAGTAGTCTGTAGTAACATCAAGGATACTCCACTATTAGGAGATGTAGACCAGTAGTCTGTTCTGTAGTAACAACAAGGATACTCCACTATTAGGAGATGTAGACCAGTAGTCTGTAGTAACAACAAGGATACTCCACTATTAGGAGATGTAGATCAGTAGTCTGTAGTAACATCAAGGATACTCCACTATTAGGAGATGTAGATCAGTAGTCTGTTCTGTAGTAACAACAAGGATACTCCACTATTAGGAGATGTAGATCAGTAGTCTGTAGTAACATCAAGGATACTCCACTATTAGGAGATGTAGATCAGTAGTCTGTAGTAACATCAAGGATACTCCACTATTAGGAGATGTAGACCAGTAGTCTGTTCTGTAGTAACAACAAGGATACTCCACTATTAGGAGATGTAGATCAGTAGTCTGTTCTGTAGTAACAACAAGGATACTCCACTATTAGGAGATGTAGATCAGTAGTCTGTAGTAACATCAAGGATACTCCACTATTAGGAGATGTAGACCAGTAGTCTGTTCTGTAGTAACAACAAGGATACTCCACTATTAGGAGATGTAGATCAGTAGTCTGTTCTGTAGTAACAACAAGGATACTCCACTATTAGGAGATGTAGATCAGTAGTCTGTTCTGTAGTAACAACAAGGATACTCCACTATTAGGAGATGTAGACCAGTAGTCTGTAGTAACAACAAGGATACTCCACTATTAGGAGATGTAGATCAGTAGTCTGTTCTGTAGTAACATCAAGGATACTCCACTATTAGGAGATGTAGACCAGTAGTCTGTCCTGTAGTAACAACAAGGATACTCCACTATTAGGAGTTGTAGACCAGTAGTCTGTAGTAACAACAAGGATACTCCACTATTAGGAGATGTAGATCAGTAGTCTGTAGTAACAACAAGGATACTCCACTATTAGGAGATGTAGATCAGTAGTCTGTTCTGTAGTAACATCAAGGATACTCCACTATTTGGAGATGTAGATCAGTAGTCTGTTCTGTAGTAACAACAAGGATACTCCACTGTTAGGAGATGTAGATCAGTAGTCTGTTCTGTAGTAACAACAAGGATACTCCACTATTAGGAGATGTATATCAGTAGTCTGTTCTGTAGTAACAACAAGGATACTCCACTATTAGGAGATGTAGATCAGTAGTCTGTAGTAACATCAAGGATACTCCACTATTAGGAGATGTAGACCAGTAGTCTGTTCTGTAGTAACAACAAGGATACTCCACTATTAGGAGATGTAGATCAGTAGTCTGTTCTGTAGTAACAACAAGGATACTCCACTATTAGGAGATGTAGATCAGTAGTCTGTTCTGTAGTAACAACAAGGATACTCCACTATTAGGAGATGTAGACCAGTAGTCTGTAGTAACAACAAGGATACTCCACTATTAGGAGATGTAGATCAGTAGTCTGTTCTGTAGTAACATCAAGGATACTCCACTATTAGGAGATGTAGACCAGTAGTCTGTCCTGTAGTAACAACAAGGATACTCCACTATTAGGAGTTGTAGACCAGTAGTCTGTAGTAACAACAAGGATACTCCACTATTAGGAGATGTAGATCAGTAGTCTGTAGTAACAACAAGGATACTCCACTATTAGGAGATGTAGATCAGTAGTCTGTTCTGTAGTAACATCAAGGATACTCCACTATTTGGAGATGTAGATCAGTAGTCTGTTCTGTAGTAACAACAAGGATACTCCACTGTTAGGAGATGTAGATCAGTAGTCTGTTCTGTAGTAACAACAAGGATACTCCACTATTAGGAGATGTAGATCAGTAGTCTGTTCTGTAGTAACAACAAGGATACTCCACTATTAGGAGATGTAGATCAGTAGTCTGTAGTAACATCATGGATACTCCACTATTAGGAGATGTAGATCAGTAGTCTGTTCTGTAGTAACATCAAGGATACTCCACTATTAGGAGATGTAGACCAGTAGTCTGTAGTAACAACAAGGATACTCCACTATTAGGAGATGTAGACCAGTAGTCTGTAGTAACAACATGGATACTCCACTATTAGGAGATGTAGATCAGTAGTCTGTTCTGTAGTAACATCAAGGATACTCCACTATTAGGAGATGTAGACCAGTAGTCTGTAGTAACATCAAGGATACTCCACTATTAGGAGATGTAGATCAGTAGTCTGTTCTGTAGTAACATCAAGGATACTCCACTATTAGGAGATGTAGATCAGTAGTCTGTTCTGTAGTAACAACAAGGATACTCCACTATTAGGAGATGTAGACCAGTAGTCTGTAGTAACAACAAGGATACTCCACTATTAGGAGATGTAGATCAGTAGTCTGTTCTGTAGTAACAACAAGGATACTCCACTATTAGGAGATGTAGATCAGTAGTCTGTAGTAACATCAAGGATACTCCACTATAAGGAGATGTAGACCAGTAGTCTGTTCTGTAGTAACATCAAGGATACTCCACTATTAGGAGATGTAGATCAGTAGTCTGTTCTGTAGTAACAACAAGGATACTCAACTATTAGGAGATGTAGATCAGTAGTCTGTAGTAACATCAAGGATACTCCACTATTAGGAGATGTAGATCAGTAGTCTGTAGTAACATCAAGGATACTCCACTATTAGGAGATGTAGATCAGTAGTCTGTTCTGTAGTAACAACAAGGATACTCCACTATTAGGAGATGTAGACCAGTAGTCTGTTCTGTAGTAACAACAAGGATACTCCACTATTAGGAGATGTGGACCAGTAGTCTGTAGTAACAACAAGGATACTCCACTATTAGGAGATGTAGACCAGTAGTCTGTTCTGTAGTAACAACAAGGATACTCCACTATTAGGAGATGTAGATCAGTAGTCTGTAGTAACATCAAGGATACTCCACTATTAGGAGATGTAGATCAGTAGTCTGTTCTGTAGTAACATCAAGGATACTCCACTATTAGGAGATGTAGATCAGTAGTCTGTTCTGTAGTAACAACAAGGATACTCCACTATTAGGAGATGTAGACCAGTAGTCTGTTCTGTAGTAACAACAAGGATACTCCACTATTAGGAGATGTAGACCAGTAGTGTGTAGTAACAACAAGGATACTCCACTATTAGGAGATGTAGATCAGTAGTCTGTAGTAACATCAAGGATACTCCACTATTAGGAGATGTAGATCAGTAGTCTGTAGTAACATCAAGGATACTCCACTATTAGGAGATGTAGATCAGTAGTCTGTTCTGTAGTAACAACAAGGATACTCCACTATTAGGAGATGTAGACCAGTAGTCTGTAGTAACAACAAGGATACTCCACTATTAGGAGATGTAGACCAGTAGTCTGTAGTAACAACAAGGATACTCCACTATTAGGAGATGTAGATCAGTAGTCTGTAGTAACATCAAGGATACTCCACTATTAGGAGATGTAGATCAGTAGTCTGTTTTGTAGTAACATCAAGGATACTCCACTATTAGGAGATGTAGACCAGTAGTCTGTTCTGTAGTAACAACAAGGATACTCCACTATTAGGAGATGTAGACCAGTAGTGTGTAGTAACAACAAGGATACTCCACTATTAGGAGATGTAGATCAGTAGTCTGTAGTAACATCAAGGATACTCCACTATTAGGAGATGTAGATCAGTAGTCTGTAGTAACATCAAGGATACTCCACTATTAGGAGATGTAGATCAGTAGTCTGTTCTGTAGTAACAACAAGGATACTCCACTATTAGGAGATGTAGACCAGTAGTCTGTAGTAACAACAAGGATACTCCACTATTAGGAGATGTAGACCAGTAGTCTGTAGTAACAACAAGGATACTCCACTATTAGGAGATGTAGATCAGTAGTCTGTAGTAACATCAAGGATACTCCACTACTAGGAGATGTAGATCAGTAGTCTGTTTTGTAGTAACATCAAGGATACTCCACTATTAGGAGATGTAGATCAGTAGTCTGTTCTGTAGTAACATCAAGGATACTCCACTATTAGGAGATGTAGACCAGTAGTCTGTTCTGTAGTAACAACAAGGATACTCCACTATTAGGAGATGTAGATCAGTAGTCTGTAGTAACATCAAGGATACTCCACTACTAGGAGATGTAGATCAGTAGTCTGTTTTGTAGTAACATCAAGGATACTCCACTATTAGGAGATGTAGATCAGTAGTCTGTTCTGTAGTAACAACAAGGATACTCCACTATTAGGAGATGTAGACCAGTAGTCTGTAGTAACAACAAGGATACTCCACTATTAGGAGATGTAGACCAGTAGTCTGTAGTAACAACAAGGATACTCCACTATTAGGAGATGTAGATCAGTAGTCTGTAGTAACATCAAGGATACTCCACTATTAGGAGATGTAGATCAGTAGTCTGTTTTGTAGTAACATCAAGGATACTCCACTATTAGGAGATGTAGATCAGTAGTCTGTTCTGTAGTAACATCAAGGATACTCCACTATTAGGAGATGTAGACCAGTAGTCTGTTCTGTAGTAACAACAAGGATACTCCACTATTAGGAGATGTAGACCAGTAGTCTGTAGTAACAACAAGGATACTCCACTATTAGGAGATGTAGACCAGTAGTCTGTAGTAACATCAAGGATACTCCACTATTAGGAGATGTAGATCAGTAGTCTGTAGTAACATCAAGGATACTCCACTATTAGGAGATGTAGACCAGTAGTCTGTTCTGTAGTAACAACAAGGATACTCCACTATTAGGAGATGTAGACCAGTAGTCTGTAGTAACAACAAGGATACTCCACTATTAGGAGATGTAGATCAGTAGTCTGTAGTAACATCAAGGATACTCCACTATTAGGAGATGTAGATCAGTAGTCTGTTTTGTAGTAACATCAAGGATACTCCACTATTAGGAGATGTAGACCAGTAGTCTGTTCTGTAGTAACAACAAGGATACTCCACTATTAGGAGATGTAGACCAGTAGTGTGTAGTAACAACAAGGATACTCCACTATTAGGAGATGTAGATCAGTAGTCTGTAGTAACATCAAGGATACTCCACTATTAGGAGATGTAGATCAGTAGTCTGTAGTAACATCAAGGATACTCCACTATTAGGAGATGTAGATCAGTAGTCTGTTCTGTAGTAACAACAAGGATACTCCACTATTAGGAGATGTAGACCAGTAGTCTGTAGTAACAACAAGGATACTCCACTATTAGGAGATGTAGACCAGTAGTCTGTAGTAACAACAAGGATACTCCACTATTAGGAGATGTAGATCAGTAGTCTGTAGTAACATCAAGGATACTCCACTACTAGGAGATGTAGATCAGTAGTCTGTTTTGTAGTAACATCAAGGATACTCCACTATTAGGAGATGTAGATCAGTAGTCTGTTCTGTAGTAACATCAAGGATACTCCACTATTAGGAGATGTAGACCAGTAGTCTGTTCTGTAGTAACAACAAGGATACTCCACTATTAGGAGATGTAGATCAGTAGTCTGTAGTAACATCAAGGATACTCCACTACTAGGAGATGTAGATCAGTAGTCTGTTTTGTAGTAACATCAAGGATACTCCACTATTAGGAGATGTAGATCAGTAGTCTGTTCTGTAGTAACAACAAGGATACTCCACTATTAGGAGATGTAGACCAGTAGTCTGTAGTAACAACAAGGATACTCCACTATTAGGAGATGTAGACCAGTAGTCTGTAGTAACAACAAGGATACTCCACTATTAGGAGATGTAGATCAGTAGTCTGTAGTAACATCAAGGATACTCCACTATTAGGAGATGTAGATCAGTAGTCTGTTTTGTAGTAACATCAAGGATACTCCACTATTAGGAGATGTAGATCAGTAGTCTGTTCTGTAGTAACATCAAGGATACTCCACTATTAGGAGATGTAGACCAGTAGTCTGTTCTGTAGTAACAACAAGGATACTCCACTATTAGGAGATGTAGACCAGTAGTCTGTAGTAACAACAAGGATACTCCACTATTAGGAGATGTAGACCAGTAGTCTGTAGTAACATCAAGGATACTCCACTATTAGGAGATGTAGATCAGTAGTCTGTAGTAACATCAAGGATACTCCACTATTAGGAGATGTAGACCAGTAGTCTGTTCTGTAGTAACAACAAGGATACTCCACTATTAGGAGATGTAGATCAGTAGTCTGTTCTGTAGTAACAACAAGGATACTCCACTATTAGGAGATGTAGACCAGTAGTCTGTAGTAACATCAAGGATACTCCACTATTAGGAGATGTAGATCAGTAGTCTGTTCTGTAGTAACATCAAGGATATTCCACTATTAGGAGATGTAGATCAGTAGTCTGTTCTGTAGTAACAACAAGGATACTCCACTGTTAGGAGATGTAGATCAGTAGTCTGTTCTGTAGTAACAACAAGGATACTCCACTATTAGGAGATGTAGATCAGTAGTCTGTAGTAACAACAAGGATACTCCACTATTAGGAGATGTAGACCAGTAGTCTGTAGTAACATCAAGGATACTCCACTAGTAGGAGATGTAGATCAGTAGTCTGTTCTGTAGTAACAACAAGGATACTCCACTATTAGGAGATGTAGACCAGTAGTCTGTAGTAACAACAAGGATACTCCACTATAAGGAGATGTAGATCAGTAGTCTGTAGTAACAACATGGATACTCCACTATTAGGAGATGTAGATCAGTAGTCTGTTCTGTAGTAACATCAAGGATACTCCACTATTAGGAGATGTAGATCAGTAGTCTGTAGGAACATCAAGGATACTCCACTATAAGGAGATGTAGACCAGTAGTCGGTTCTGTAGTAACATCAAGGATACTCCACTGTTAGGAGATGTAGATCAGTAGTCTGTAGTAACAACAAGGATACTCCACTATTAGGAGATGTAGATCAGTAGTCTGTAGTAACAACAAGGATACTCCACTTTTAGGAGATGTAGATCAGTAGTCTGTAGTAACAACAAGGATACTCCACTATTAGGAGATGTAGACCAGTAGTCTGTAGTAACAACAAGGATACTCCACTATTAGGAGATGTAGATCAGTAGTCTGTTCTGTAGTAACATCAAGGATACTCCACTATTAGGAGATGTAGATCAGTAGTCTGTTCTGTAGTAACAACAAGGATACTCCACTATTAGGAGATGTAGATCAGTAGTCTGTTCTGTAGTAACATCAAGGATACTCCACTATTAGGAGATGTAGACCAGTAGTCTGTAGTAACAACAAGGATACTCCACTATTAGGAGATGTAGACCAGTAGTCTGTTCTGTAGTAACAACAAGGATACTCCACTATTAGGAGATGTAGATCAGTAGTCTGTAGTAACAACAAGGATACTCCACTATTAGGAAATGTAGATCAGTAGTCTGTAGTAACAACAAGGATACTCCACTATTAGGAGATGTAGATCAGTAGTCTGTAGTAGCAACAAGGATACTCCACTATTAGGAGATGTAGACCAGTAGTCTGTTCTGTAGTAACATCAAGGATACTCCACTATTAGGAGATGTAGATCAGTAGTCTGTTCTGTAGAAACAACAAGGATACTCCACTATTAGGATATGTAGATCAGTAGTCTGTTCTGTAGTAACATCAAGGATACTCCACTATTAGGAGATGTAGATAAGTAGTCTGTAGTAACAACAAGGATACTCCACTATTAGGAGATGTAGACCAGTAGTCTGTTCTGTAGTAACATCAAGGATACTCCACTATTAGGAGATGTAGATCAGTAGTCTGTTCTGTAGTAACAACAAGGATACTCCACTATTAGGAGATGTAGATCAGTAGTGTATAGTAACAACAAGGATACTCCACTATTAGGAGATGTAGACCAGTAGTCTGTAGTAACAACAAGGATACTCCACTATTAGGAGATGTAGATCAGTAGTCTGTAGTAACAACAAGGATACTCCACTATTAGGAGATGTAGATCAGTAGTCTGTTCTGTAGTAACAACAAGGATACTCCACTATTAGGAGATGTAGACCAGTAGTCTGTATTAACATCAAGGATACTCCACTATTAGGAGATGTAGATCAGTAGTCTGTAGTAACAACAAGGATACTCCACTATTAGGAGATGTAGACCAGTAGTCTGTAGTAACAACAAGGATACTCCACTATTAGGAGATGTAGATCAGTAGTCTGTTCTGTAGTAACAACAAGGATACTCCACTATTAGGAGATGTAGACCAGTAGTCTGTAGTAACAACAAGGATACTCCACTATTAGGAGATGTAGATCAGTAGTCTGTTCTGTAGTAACAACAAGGATACTCCACTATTAGGAGATGTAGATCAGTAGTCTGTAGTAACAACAAGGATACTCCACTATTAGGAGATGTAGATCAGTAGTCTGTAGTAACAACAAGGATACTCCACTATTAGGAGATGTAGATCAGTAGTCTGTTCTGTAGTAACATCAAGGATACTCCACTATTAGGA
Source organism: Salvelinus fontinalis (assembly GCF_029448725.1). Lineage (NCBI taxonomy): Eukaryota > Metazoa > Chordata > Actinopteri > Salmoniformes > Salmonidae > Salvelinus > Salvelinus fontinalis. Next base: position 1,071,560 of record NC_074703.1, on the reverse strand, counting down.
GATGTAGATCAGTAGTCTGTTCTGTAGTAACATCAAGGATACTCCACTATTAGGAGATGTAGACCAGTAGTCTGTTCTGTAGTAACAACAAGGATACTCCACTATTAGGAGATGTAGACCAGTAGTCTGTAGTAACAACAAGGATACTCCACTATTAGGAGATGTAGATCAGTAGTCTGTAGTAACAACAAGGATACTCCACTATTAGGAGATGTAGATCAGTAGTCTGTTCTGTAGTAACATCAAGGATACTCCACTATTAGGAGATGTAGATCAGTAGTCTGTAGTAACATCAAGGATACTCCACTATTAGGAGATGTAGACCAGTAGTCTGTTCTGTAGTAACAACAAGGATACTCCACTATTAGGAGATGTAGATCAGTAGTCTGTTCTGTAGTAACAACAAGGATACTCCACTATTAGGAGATGTAGACCAGTAGTCTGTAGTAACATCAAGGATACTCCACTATTAGGAGATGTAGATCAGTAGTCTGTTCTGTAGTAACATCAAGGATACTCCACTATTAGGAGATGTAGATCAGTAGTCTGTTCTGTAGTAACAACAAGGATACTCCACTATTAGGAGATGTAGATCAGTAGTCTGTTCTGTAGTAACAACAAGGATACTCCACTATTAGGAGATGTAGATCAGTAGTCTGTAGTAACAACAAGGATACTCCACTATTAGGAGATGTAGATCAGTAGTCTGTAGTAACAACAAGGATACTCCACTATTAGGAGATGTAGATCAGTAGTCTGTTCTGTAGTAACATCAAGGATACTCCACTATTAGGAGATGTAGATCAGTAGTCTGTTCTGTAGTAACATCAAGGATACTCCACTATTAGGAGATGTAGACCAGTAGTCTGTAGTAACATCAAGGATACTCCACTATTAGGAGATGTAGACCAGTAGTCTGTTCTGTAGTAACAACAAGGATACTCCACTATTAGGAGATGTAGACCAGTAGTCTGTAGTAACAACAAGGATACTCCACTATTAGGAGATGTAGATCAGTAGTCTGTAGTAACAACAAGGATACTCCACTATTAGGAGATGTAGATCAGTAGTCTGTTCTGTAGTAACATCAAGGATACTCCACTATTAGGAGATGTAGATCAGTAGTCTGTAGTAACATCAAGGATACTCCACTATTAGGAGATGTAGATCAGTAGTCTGTAGTAACAACAAGGATACTCCACTATTAGGAGATGTAGATCAGTAGTCTGTAGTAACATCAAGGATACTCCACTATTAGGAGATGTAGACCAGTAGTCTGTTCTGTAGTAACAACAAGGATACTCCACTATTAGGAGATGTAGATCAGTAGTCTGTTCTGTAGTAACAACAAGGATACTCCACTATTAGGAGATGTAGATCAGTAGTCTGTAGTAACATCAAGGATACTCCACTATTAGGAGATGTAGATCAGTAGTCTGTAGTAACAACAAGGATACTCCACTATTAGGAGATGTAGATCAGTAGTCTGTAGTAACATCAAGGATACTCCACTATTAGGAGATGTAGACCAGTAGTCTGTTCTGTAGTAACAACAAGGATACTCCACTATTAGGAGATGTAGATCAGTAGTCTGTAGTAACATCAAGGATACTCCACTATTAGGAGATGTAGATCAGTAGTCTGTAGTAACAACAAGGATACTCCACTATTAGGAGATGTAGATCAGTAGTCTGTAGTAACATCAAGGATACTCCACTATTAGGAGATGTAGACCAGTAGTCTGTTCTGTAGTAACAACAAGGATACTCCACTATTAGGAGATGTAGATCAGTAGTCTGTTCTGTAGTAACAACAAGGATACTCCACTATTAGGAGATGTAGATCAGTAGTCTGTTCTGTAGTAACATCAAGGATACTCCACTATTAGGAGATGTAGATCAGTAGTCTGTAGTAACATCAAGGATACTCCACTATTAGGAGATGTAGATCAGTAGTCTGTAGTAACAACAAGGATACTCCACTATTAGGAGATGTAGATCAGTAGTCTGTAGCAACATCAAGGATACTCCACTATTAGGAGATGTAGACCAGTAGTCTGTAGTAACAACAAGGATACTCCACTATTAGGAGATGTAGATCAGTAGTCTGTTCTGTAGTAACAACAAGGATACTCCACTATTTGGAGATGTAGATCAGTAGTCTGTTCTGTAGTAACATCAAGGATACTCCACTATTAGGAGATGTAGATCAGTAGTCTGTAGTAACAACAAGGATACTCCACTATTAGGAGATGTAGATCAGTAGTCTGTAGTAACAACAAGGATACTCCACTATTAGGAGATGTAGATCAGTAGTCTGTAGTAACAACAAGGATACTCCACTATTAGGAGATGTAGATCAGTAGTCTGTAGTAACAACAAGGATACTCCACTATTAGGAGATGTAGACCAGTAGTCTGTAGTAACAACAAGGATACTCCACTATTAGGAGATCTCCAGCAACAACACGGGTAACGTTGAACCTGGCAGCGACTGTCAATCACACCGACATTACATTAAATGACTTCATTTAGCGAGTAACAAAAGTTAGTCTGTCTGTGGTTGTGTGTCTTTTCAACAGTACTTTCTTCTCTTGCAGCAAATCCTGAACCACATTCTGGACCACATTGAGTTCTTCGTGACCAAACTGCAGAAAGCAGCTGAGGCCTTCAACGAGCTCTCCAAGAGGAAGAAATCTAAAAAGAACAAGAAGAAGGGACCCGGAGGTGGGTGGTGTAGTTCTTTAGATCTAGTTTGTAGTCCTCCTGGCCTGGTCCTGGTCTTCATTCTACTGTCCATGACCTCGTTACTGTTGGGGGGTGTAGTTCTTCAGATCTAGTTTGTAGTCCTCCTGGCCTGGTCCTGATCTTCATTCTACTGTCCATGACCTCGTTACTGTTGGGTGGTGTAGTTCTTTAGATCTAGTTTGTAGTCCTCCTGGCCTGGTCCTGATCTTCATTCTACTGTCCATGACCTTGTTACTGTTTCCTTAAGTAGATTGTTCCTTCCACTGTGGACAACATTTACATCAAAACAGGAAACAATTAGGAAAACAATCAATGTTGCTAGACTAGTGCCTATCCTACTGTAATACTGTGTGTTACCTGTCATGTCTCTCTCTGTCCACCAGAGGGAGTGCTAACACTGCGAGCCAAGCCTCCCACTCAGGAGGATTTTGTTGACTGTTTCCAGAAGTTCAAACATGCCTTCAACCTGCTGGTAAGACACCAAAGATGAATGATATTTATTTATTATTTATTTATTTTTACATTTGTATGACTTTCCTTGTCTCTCTCCTCCAGGGGAAGTTGAAGACCCTCATCCAGAACCCCAGCGCTGACGACCTGGTCCACTTCCTGTTCACACCACTCAGGATGGTGAGAGACAGACTGCTCTACTCTGCTATGCATGTTTAAGCCAGATTCCACTCCGTCCCCACATTTCAACCTTCGAAGGTGATCCAGACCTCTGGAGGGACAGAGCTGGCTAAGAGCCTAGTAGTTAGTGGTGAGGGTAATGGTTTAAGAGTCTAGTAGTTAGTGGTGAGGGTAATGGTTTAATTCTCCTCCAGGTGATCCAGACCTCTGGAGGAACAGAGCTGGCTAAGAGCCTAGTAGTTAGTGGTGAGGGTAATGGTTTAAGAGCCTAGTAGTTAGTGGTGAGGGTAATGGTTTAAGAGCCTAGTAGTTAGTGGTGAGGGTAATGGTTTAAGAGCCTAGTAGTTAGTGGTGAGGGTAATGGTTTAAGAGCCTAGTAGTTAGTGGTGAGGGTAATGGTTTAAGAGCCTAGTAGTTAGTGGTGAGGGTAATGGTTTAAGAGTCTAGTAGTTAGTGGTGAGGGTAATGGTTTAAGAGCATATTACTTAGTGGTGTGGGTAATGGTTTAAGAGCCTAGTAGTTAGTGGTGAGGGTAATGGTTAAGAGACTAGTAGTTAGTGGTGAGGGTAATGGTTTAAGAGACTAGTAGTTAGTGGTGAGGGTAATGGTTTAAGAGACTAGTAGTTAGTGGTGAGGGTAATGGTTTAAGAGACTAGTAGTTAGTGGTGAGGGTAATGGTTTAAGAGCCTAGTAGTTAGTGGTGAGGGTAATGGTTTAAGAGCCTAGTAGTTAGTGGTGAGGGTAATGGTTTAAGAGCCTAGTAGTTAGTGGTGAGGGTAATGGTTAAGAGACTAGTAATTAGTGGTGAGGGTAATGGTTTAAGAGACTAGTAGTTAGTGGTGAGGGTAATGGTTTAAGAGCCTAGTAGTTAGTGGTGAGGGTAATGGTTTAAGAGCCTAGTAGTTAGTGGTGAGGGTAATGGTTTAAGAGCCTAGTAGTTAGTGGTGAGGGTAATGGTTTAAGAGCCTAGTAGTTAGTGGTGAGGGTAATGGTTTAAGAGCCTAGTAGTTAGTGGTGAGGGTAATGGTTAAGAGACTAGTAGTTAGTGGTGAGGGTAATGGTTTAAGAGCCTAGTAGTTAGTGGTGAGGGTAATGGTTTAAGAGCCTAGTAGTTAGTGGTGAGGGTAATGGTTAAGAGACTAGTAGTTAGTGGTGAGGGTAATGGTTAATAGACTAGTAGTTAGTGGTGAGGGTAATGGTTTAAGAGACTAGTAGTTAGTGGTGAGGGTAATGGTTAAGAGACTAGTAGTTAGTGGTGAGGGTAATGGTTAAGAGACTAGTAATTAGTGGTGAGGGTAATGGTTTAAGAGACTAGTAGTTAGTGGTGAGGGTAATGGTTTAAGAGCCTAGTAGTTAGTGGTGAGGGTAATGGTTTAAGAGCCTAGTAGTTAGTGGTGAGGGTAATGGTTTAAGAGCCTAGTAGTTAGTGGTGAGGGTAATGGTTTAAGAGCCTAGTAGTTAGTGGTGAGGGTAATGGTTAAGAGACTAGTAGTTAGTGGTGAGGGTAATGGTTAAGCGACTAGTAGTTAGTGGTGAGGGTAATGGTTTAAGAGCCTAGTAGTTAGTGGTGAGGGTAATGGTTTAAGAGCCTAGTAGTTAGTGGTGAGGGTAATGGTTAAGAGACTAGTAGTTAGTGGTGAGGGTAATGGTTAAGAGACTAGTAGTTAGTGGTGAGGGTAATGGTTTAAGAGCCTAGTAGTTAGTGGTGAGGGTAATGGTTTAAGAGCCTAGTAGTTAGTGGTGAGGGTAATGGTTTAAGAGCCTAGTAGTTAGTGGTGAGGGTAATGGTTTAAGAGCCTAGTAGTTAGTGGTGAGGATAATGGTTTAAGAGCCTAGTAGTTAGTGGTGAGGGTAATGGTTAAGAGACTAGTAGTTAGTGGTGAGGGTAATGGTTAAGAGACTAGTAGGTAGTGGTGAGGGTAATGGTTTAAAAGCCTAGTAGTTAGTGGTGAGGGTAATGGCTAAGAGACTAGTAGTTAGTGGTGAGGGTAATGGTTTAAGAGTCTAGTAGTTAGTGGTGAGGGTAATGGTTTAAGAGTCTAGTAGTTAGTGGTGAGGGTAATGGTTTAAGAGCATATTACTTAGTGGTGTGGGTAATGGTTTAAGAGCCTAGTAGTTAGTGGTGAGGGTAATGGTTAAGAGACTAGTAGTTAGTGGTGAGGGTAATGGTTTAAGAGACTAGTAGTTAGTGGTGAGGGTAATGGTTTAAGAGACTAGTAGTTAGTGGTGAGGGTAATGGTTTAAGAGACTAGTAGTTAGTGGTGAGGGTAATGGTTTAAGAGCCTAGTAGTTAGTGGTGAGGGTAATGGTTTAAGAGCCTAGTAGTTAGTGGTGAGGGTAATGGTTTAAGAGCCTAGTAGTTAGTGGTGAGGGTAATGGTTAAGAGACTAGTAATTAGTGGTGAGGGTAATGGTTTAAGAGACTAGTAGTTAGTGGTGAGGGTAATGGTTTAAGAGCCTAGTAGTTAGTGGTGAGGGTAATGGTTTAAGAGCCTAGTAGTTAGTGGTGAGGGTAATGGTTTAAGAGCCTAGTAGTTAGTGGTGAGGGTAATGGTTTAAGAGCCTAGTAGTTAGTGGTGAGGGTAATGGTTTAAGAGCCTAGTAGTTAGTGGTGAGGGTAATGGTTAAGAGACTAGTAGTTAGTGGTGAGGGTAATGGTTTAAGAGCCTAGTAGTTAGTGGTGAGGGTAATGGTTTAAGAGCCTAGTAGTTAGTGGTGAGGGTAATGGTTAAGAGACTAGTAGTTAGTGGTGAGGGTAATGGTTAATAGACTAGTAGTTAGTGGTGAGGGTAATGGTTTAAGAGACTAGTAGTTAGTGGTGAGGGTAATGGTTAAGAGACTAGTAGTTAGTGGTGAGGGTAATGGTTAAGAGACTAGTAATTAGTGGTGAGGGTAATGGTTTAAGAGACTAGTAGTTAGTGGTGAGGGTAATGGTTTAAGAGCCTAGTAGTTAGTGGTGAGGGTAATGGTTTAAGAGCCTAGTAGTTAGTGGTGAGGGTAATGGTTTAAGAGCCTAGTAGTTAGTGGTGAGGGTAATGGTTTAAGAGCCTAGTAGTTAGTGGTGAGGGTAATGGTTAAGAGACTAGTAGTTAGTGGTGAGGGTAATGGCTAAGCGACTAGTAGTTAGTGGTGAGGGTAATGGTTTAAGAGCCTAGTAGTTAGTGGTGAGGGTAATGGTTTAAGAGCCTAGTAGTTAGTGGTGAGGGTAATGGTTAAGAGACTAGTAGTTAGTGGTGAGGGTAATGGTTAAGAGACTAGTAGTTAGTGGTGAGGGTAATGGTTTAAGAGCCTAGTAGTTAGTGGTGAGGGTAATGGTTTAAGAGCCTAGTAGTTAGTGGTGAGGGTAATGGTTTAAGAGCCTAGTAGTTAGTGGTGAGGGTAATGGTTTAAGAGCCTAGTAGTTAGTGGTGAGGATAATGGTTTAAGAGCCTAGTAGTTAGTGGTGAGGGTAATGGTTAAGAGACTAGTAGTTAGTGGTGAGGGTAATGGTTAAGAGACTAGTAGGTAGTGGTGAGGGTAATGGTTTAAAAGCCTAGTAGTTAGTGGTGAGGGTAATGGCTAAGAGACTAGTAGTTAGTGGTGAGGGTAATGGTTTAAGAGCCTAGTAGTTAGTGGTGAGGGTAATGGTTTAAGAGCCTAGTAGTTAGTGGTGAGGGTAATGGTTTAAGAGACTAGTAGTTAGTGGTGAGGGTAATGGCTAAGAGACTATTAGTTAGTGATGAGGGTAATGGTTTAAGAGCCTAGTAGTTAGTGGTGAGGGTAATGGTTTAAGATCCTAGTAGTTAGTGGTGAGGGTAATGGTTTAAGAGCCTAGTAGTTAGTGGTGAGGGTAATGGTTTAAGAGCCTAGTAGTTAGTGGTGAGGGTAATGGTTTAAGAGCCTAGTAGTTAGTGGTGAGGGTAATGGTTTAAGAGCCTAGTAGTTAGTGGTGAGGGTAATGGTTAAGAGACTAGTAGTTAGTGGTGAGGGTAATGGTTTAAGAGACTAGTAGTTAGTGGTGAGGGTAATGGTTTAAGAGCCTAGTAGTTAGTGGTGAGGGTAATGGTTTAAGAGACTAGTAGTTAGTGGTGAGGGTAATGGTTTAAGAGACTAGTAGTTAGTGGTGAGGGTAATGGTTTAAGAGCCTAGTAGTTAGTGGTGAGGGTAATGGTTTAAGAGCCTAGTAGTTAGTGGTGAGGGTAATGGTTTAAGAGACTAGTATTTAGTGGTGAGGGTAATGGTTTAAGAGCCTAGTAGTTAGTGGTGAGGGTAATGGTTAAGAGCCTAGTAGTTAGTGGTGAGGGTAATGGTTTAAGAGCCTAGTAGTTAGTGGTGAGGGTAATGGTTTAAGAGCCTAGTAGTTAGTGGTGAGGGTAATGGTTTAAGAGCCTAGTAGTTAGTGGTGAGGGTAATGGTTTAAGAGCCTAGTAGTTAGTGGTGAGGGTAATGGTTTAAGAGCCTAGTAGTTAGTGGTGAGGGTAATGGTTTAAGAGCCTAGTAGTTAGTGGTGAGGGTAATGGTTTAAGAGCCTAGTAGTTAGTGGTGAGGGTAATGGTTAAGAGTCTAGTAGTTAGTGGTGAGGGTAATGGTTTAAAACCTCTTCTCCTCCAGGTGATCCAGACCTCTGGAGGGACTGAGCTGGCTAAGAGCGTGGTGGTTCCTCTTTTGACCAGAAAGGCTATAGACTTCCTGCACTCAGCCGGGACGGCCGAGGAAAGACACCTGTGGGTTGCCCTGGGGGAGGGGTGGACCAAGTGCAGGTAGGAGGTTAGAGGTCACGATGGGGTTAACATGGGGTCATAGGGGTGAATGTTTGGTTAACGTGGGTTTAACGGTAATATCGACCTCTTTATTAAAGCATCTTCTGTTCACTTACTGATGGAGTAACACCATTATTTTAGTCTAACTGAGGTGCTGCTGTATGGAGTAACACCATTATTTTAGTCTAACTGAGGTGCTGCTGTATGGAGTAACACCATTATTTTAGTCTAACTGAGATGCTGCTGTATGGAGTAACACCATTATTTTAGTCTAACTGAGGTGCTGCTGTATGGAGTAACACCATTATTTCAGTCTAACTGAGGTGCTGCTGTATGGAGTAACACCATTATTTTAGTCTAACTGAGGTGCTGCTGTATAACACCATTATTTCAGTCTAACTGAGGTGCTGCTGCATGGAGTAACACCATTATTTTAGTCTAACTGAGGTGCTGCTGTGTGGAGTAACACCATTATTTTAGTCTAACTGAGGTGCTGCTGTATGGAGTAACACCATTATTTCAGTCTAACTGAGGTGCTGCTGTATGGAGTAACACCATTATTTTAGTCTAACTGAGATGCTGCTGTATGGAGTAACACCATTATTTTAGTCTAACTGAGGTGCTGCTGTATAACACCATTATTTTAGTCTAACTGAGATGCTGCTGTATGGAGTAACACCATTATTTTAGTCTAACTGAGATGCTGCTGTATGGAGTAACACCATTATTTTAGTCTAACTGAGGTGCTGCTGTATGGAGTAACACCATTATTTTAGTCTAACTGAGGTGCTGCTGTGTGGAGTAACACCATTATTTCAGTCTAACTGAGATGCTGCTGGATAACACCATTATTTTAGTCTAACTGAGGTGCTGCTGTATGGAGTAACACCATTATTTTAGTCTAACTGAGGTGCTGCTGTATGGAGTAACACCATTATTTTAGTCTAACTGAGGTGCTGCTGTATGGAGTAACACCATTATTTTAGTCTAACTGAGATGCTGCTGGATAACACCATTATTTTAGTCTAACTGAGGTGCTGCTGTATGGAGTAACACCATTATTTTAGTCTAACTGAGGTGCTGCTGTATGGAGTAACACCATTATTTCAGTCTAACTGAGATGCTGCTGGATAACACCATTATTTTAGTCTAACTGAGGTGCTGCTGTATGGAGTAACACCATTATTTCAGTCTAACTGAGATGCTGCTGGATAACACCATTATTTTAGTCTAACTGAGGCGCTGCTGTATGGAGTAACACCATTATTTTAGTCTAACTGAGATGCTGCTGGATAACACCATTATTTTAGTCTACCTGAGGTGCTGCTGTATGGAGTAACACCATTATTTTAGTCTAACTGAGATGCTGCTGTATGGAGTAACACCATTATTTTAGTCTAACTGAGGTGCTGCTGTATGGAGTAACACCATTATTTTAGTCTAACTGAGGTGCTGCTGTATGGAGTAACACCATTATTTCAGTCTAACTGAGGTGCTGCTGTATGGAGTAACACCATTATTTTAGTCTAACTGAGATGCTGCTGTATGGAGTAACACCATTATTTTAGTCTAACTGAGGTGCTGCTGTATAACACCATTATTTTAGTCTAACTGAGATGCTGCTGTATGGAGTAACACCATTATTTTAGTCTAACTGAGATGCTGCTGTATGGAGTAACACCATTATTTTAGTCTAACTGAGGTGCTGCTGTATGGAGTAACACCATTATTTTAGTCTAACTGAGGTGCTGCTGTGTGGAGTAACACCATTATTTCAGTCTAACTGAGATGCTGCTGGATAACACCATTATTTTAGTCTAACTGAGGTGCTGCTGTATGGAGTAACACCATTATTTTAGTCTAACTGAGGTGCTGCTGTATGGAGTAACACCATTATTTTAGTCTAACTGAGATGCTGCTGGATAACACCATTATTTTAGTCTAACTGAGGTGCTGCTGTATGGAGTAACACCATTATTTTAGTCTAACTGAGGTGCTGCTGTATGGAGTAACACCATTATTTCAGTCTAACTGAGATGCTGCTGGATAACACCATTATTTTAGTCTAACTGAGGTGCTGCTGTATGGAGTAACACCATTATTTCAGTCTAACTGAGATGCTGCTGGATAACACCATTATTTTAGTCTAACTGAGGCGCTGCTGTATGGAGTAACACCATTATTTTAGTCTAACTGAGATGCTGCTGGATAACACCATTATTTTAGTCTACCTGAGGTGCTGCTGTATGGAGTAACACCATTATTTTAGTCTAACTGAGATGCTGCTGTATGGAGTAACACCATTATTTTAGTCTACCTGAGATGCTGCTGTATAACACCATTATTTTAGTCTAACTGAGATGCTGCTGTATAACACCATTATTTTAGTCTAACTGAGGTGCTGCTGTATGGAGTAACACCATTATTTTAGTCTAACTGAGGTGCTGCTGTATGGAGTAACACCATTATTTTAGTCTAACTGAGGTGCTGCTGTATGGAGTAACACCATTATTTTAGTCTAACTGAGATGCTGCTGTATGGAGTAACACCATTATTTTAGTCTAACTGAGGTGCTGCTGTATGGAGTAACACCATTATTTTAGTCTAACTGAGATGCTGCTCAATGGAGTAACACCATTATTTCAGTGTAACTGAGGTGCTGCTGTATAACACCATTATTTTAGTCAAACTGAGGTGCTGTTGTATGGAGTAACACCATTATTTCAGTCTAACTGAGATGCTGCTGTATGGAGTAACACCATGATTTTAGTCTAACTGAGGTGCTGCTGTATGGAGTAACACCATTATTTTAGTCTAACTGAGGTGCTGCTGTATGGAGTAACACCATTATTTTAGTCTAACTGAGATTCTGCTGTATAACACCATTATTTCAGTCTAACTGAGGTGCTGCTGTATGGAGTAACACCATTATTTTAGTCTAACTGAGGTGCTGCTGTATAACACCATTATTTCAGTCCAACTGAGATGCTGCTGTATGGAGTAACACCATTATTTTAGTCTACCTGAGGTGCTGCTGTATGGAGTAACACCATTATTTTAGTCTAACTGAGGTGCTGCTGTATGGAGTAACACCATTATTTTAGTCTAACTGAGGTGCTGCTGTATAACACCATTATTTCAGTCCAACTGAGATGCTGCTGTATGGAGTAACACCATTATTTTAGTCTAACGGAGATGCTGCTGTATAACACCATTATTTTAGTCTAACTGAGCTGCTGCTGTATAACACCATTATTTTAGTCTAACTGAGATGCTGCTGTATGGAGTAACACCATTATTTTTGTCTAACTGAGATGCTGCTGTATGGAGTAACACCATTATTTCAGTCTAACTGAGATGCTGCTTTATGGAGTAACACCATTATTTTAGTCTAACTGAGATGCTGCTGTATAACACCATTATTTCAGTCTAACTGAGGTGCTGCTGTATGGAGTAACACCATTATTTTAGTCTAACTGAGGTGCTGCTGTATGGAGTAACACCATTATTTAGTCTAACTGAGATGCTGCTGTATGGAGTAACACCATTATTTAGTCTAACTGAGGTGCTGCTGTATGGAGTAACACCATTATTTTAGTCTAACTGAGGTGCTGCTGTATAACACCATTATTTTAGTCTAACTGAGGTGCTGCTGTATGGAGTAACACCATTTTTTTAGTCTAACTGAGATGCTGCTGTATAACACCATTATTTTAGTCTAACTGAGATGCTGCTGCATGGAGTAACACCATTATTTTAGTCTAACTGAGGTGCTGCTGTATGGAGTAACACCATTATTTTAGTCTAACTGAGGTGCTGCTGTATGGAGTAACACCATTATTTTAGTCTAACTGAGGTGCTGCTGTATGGAGTAACACCATTATTTTAGTCTAACTGAGGTGCTGCTGTATGGAGTAACACCATTATTTTAGTCTAACTGAGATGCTGCTGTAGGCCCTCCTTGGTGGTCGACAGAAGCACCAGATCATCAGCAAACAGTAGACATTTGACTTCAGATTCTGGTAGGGTGAGGCCGGGTGCTGCAGACTGTTCTGGTAGGGTGAGGCCGGGTGCTGCAGACTGTTCTAGCAGGGTGAGGCCGGGTGCTGCAGACTGTTCTAGTAGGGTGAGGCCGGGTGCTGCAGACTGTTCTAGTAGGGTGAGGCCGGGTGCTGCAGACTGTTCTAGTAGGGTGAGGCCGGGTGCTGCAGACTGTTCTAGTAGGGTGAGGCCGGGTGCTGCAGACTGTTCTAGTAGGGTGAGGCCGGGTGCTGCAGACTGTCCTAGTAGGGTGAGGCCGGGTGCTGCAGACTGTCCTAGTAGGGTGAGGCCGGGTGCTGCAGACTGTTCTAGTAGGGTGAGGCCGGGTGCTGCAGACTGTTCTAGTAGGGTGAGGCCGGGTGCTGCAGACTGTTCTGGTAGGGTGAGGCCGGGTGCTGCAGACTGTTCTAGTAGGGTGAGGCCGGGTGCTGCAGACTGTTCTAGCAGGGTGAGGCCGGGTGCTGCAGACTGTTCTAGTAGGGTGAGGCCGGGTGCTGCAGACTGTTCTAGTAGGGTGAGGCCGGGTGCTGCAGACTGTTCTAGTAGGGTGAGGCCGGGTGCTGCAGACTGTCCTAGTAGGGTGAGGCCGGGTGCTGCAGACTGTTCTAGTAGGGTGAGGCCGGGTGCTGCAGACTGTTCTAGTAGGGTGAGGCCGGGTGCTGCAGACTGTTCTAGTATGTTGAGGCCGGGTGCTGCAGACTGTCCTAGTAGGGTGAGGCCGGGTGCTGCAGACTGTTCTGGTAGGGTGAGGCCGGGTGCTGCAGACTGTTCTAGTAGTGTGAGGCCGGGTGCTGCAGACTGTTCTAGCAGGGTGAGGCCGGGTGCTGCAGACTGTTCTAGTAGGGTGAGGCCGGGTGCTGCAGACTGTTCTAGTAGGGTGAGGCCGGGTGCTGCAGACTGTTCTAGTAGGGTGAGGCCGGGTGCTGCAGACTGTTCTAGTAGGGTGAGGCCGGGTGATGCAGACTGTTCTAGTAGGGTGAGGCCTGGTGCTGCAGACTGGTCTAGTAGGGTGAGGCCGGGTGATGCAGACTGGTCTAGTAGGCTGAGACCGGGTGCTGCAGACTGTTCTAGTAGGGTGAGGCCCGGTGCTGCAGACTGTTCTAGTAGGGTGAGGCCTGGTGCTGCAGACTGGTCTAGTAGGGTGAGGCCGGGTGCTGCAGACTGTTCTATTAGGGTGAGGCCGGGTGCTGCAGACTGTTCTAGTAGGGTGAGGCCGGCTGCTGCAGACTGTTCTAGTAGGGTGAGGCCTGGTGCTGCAGACTGTTCTAGTAGGGTGAGGCCGGGTGCTGCAGAGTGTTCTAGTAGGTTGAGACCGGGTGCTGCAGACTGTTCTAGTAGGTTGAGGCCGGGTGCTGCAGACTGTTCTAGTAGGGTGAGGCCGGGTGCTGCAGACTGTTCTAGTAGGGTGAGGCCGGGTGCTGCAGACTGTTCTAGTAGGGTGAGGCCGGGTGCTGCAGACTGTTCTAGTAGGGTGAGGCCGGGTGCTGCAGACTGTTCTAGTAGGGTGAGGCCGGGTGCTGCAGACTGTTCTAGTAGGGTGAGGCCGGGTGCTGCAGACTGTTCTAGTAGGGTGAGGCCGGGTGCTGCAGACTGTTCTAGTAGGGTGAGGCCGGGTGCTGCAGACTGTTCTAGTAGGGTGAGGCCGGGTGCTGCAGACTGTTCTAGTAGGGTGAGGCCGGGTGCTGCAGACTGTTCTAGTAGGGTGAGGCCGGGTGCTGCAGACTGTTCTAGTAGGGTGAGGCCGGGTGCTGCAGACTGTTCTAGTAGGGTGAGGCCGGGTGCTGCAGACTGTTCTAGTAGGGTGAGGCCGGGTGCTGCAGACTGTTCTAGTAGGGTGAGGCCGGGTGCTGCAGACTGTTCTAGTAGGGTGAGGCCGGGTGCTGCAGACTGTTCTAGTAGGGTGAGGCCTGGTGCTGCAGACTGGTCTAGTAGGGTGAGGCCTGGTGCTGCAGACTGGTCTAGTAGGGTGAGGTCTGGTGGTGCAGACTGGTCTAGTAGGGTGAGGCCGGGTGCTGTAGACTGTTCTAGTAGGGTGAGGCCGGGTGCTGCAGACTGTTCTGGTAGGGTGAGGCCTGGTGCTGCAGACTGGTCTAGTAGGGTGAGGCCGGGTGATGCAGACTGTTCTAGTAGGGTGAGGCCGGGTGCTGCAGACTGTTCTAGTAGGGTGATTCCGGGTGCTGCAGACTGTTCTAGTAGGGTGAGGTGCTGCAGACTGTTCTAGTAGGGTGAGGCCGGGTGCTGCAGACTGGTCTAGTAGGGTGAGGCCGGGTGCTGCAGACTGTTCTAGTAGGGTGAGGCCGGGTGCTGCAGACTGGTCTAGTAGGGTGAGGCCGGTTGCTGCAGACTGGTCTAGTAGGGTGAGGTGCTGCAGACTGGTCTAGTAGGGTGAGGCCGGTTGCTGCAGACTGTTCTAGTAGGGTGAGGCCTGGTGCTGCAGACTGTTCTAGTAGGGTGAGGCCGGGTGCTGCAGACTGGTCTAGTAGGGTGAGGCCTGGTGCTGCAGACTGTTCTAGTAGGGTGAGGCCGGGTGCTGCAGACTGGTCTAGTAGGGTGAGGCCGGTTGCTGCAGACTGGTCTAGTAGGGTGAGGCCGGGTGCTGCAGACTGTTCTAGTAGGGTGAGGCCGGGTGCTGCAGACTGGTCTAGTAGGGTGAGGCCGGGTGCTGCAGACTGTTCTAGTAGGGTGAGGCCGGGTGCTGCAGACTGTTCTAGTAGGGTGAGGCCGGGTGCTGCAGACTGTTCTAGTAGGGTGAGGCCGGGTGCTGCAGACTGTTCTAGTAGGGTGAGGCCGGGTGCTGCAGACTGGTCTAGTAGGGTGAGGCCTGGTGCTGTAGACTGTTCTAGTAGGGTGAGGCCGGGTGATGCAGACTGGTCTAGTAGGGTGAGGTGCTGCAGACTGTTCTAGTAGGGTGAGGCCGGGTGCTGCAGACTGGTCTAGTAGGGTGAGGCTGGGTGCTGCAGACTGTTCTAGTAGGGTGAGGCTGGGTGCTGCAGACTGTTCTAGTAGGGTGAGGCCGGGTGCTGCAGACTGGTCTAGTAGGGTGAGGCCGGGTGCTGCAGACTGGTCTAGTAGGGTGAGGCCAGGTGCTGCAGACTGTTCTAGTAGGGTGAGGTGCTGCAGACTGTTCTAGTAGGGTGAGGCCGGGTGCTGCAGACTGTTCTAGTAGGGTGAGGCCGGGTGCTGCAGACTGTTCTAGTAGGGTGAGGCCGGGTGCTGCAGACTGGTCTAGTAGGGTGAGGCCGGGTGCTGCAGACTGTTCTAGTAGGGTGAGGCCTGGTGCTGCAGACTGTTCTAGTAGGGTGAGGCCGGGTGCTGCAGACTGGTCTAGTAGGGTGAGGCTGGGTGCTGCAGACTGTTCTAGTAGGGTGAGGCCGGGTGCTGCAGACTGTTCTAGTAGGGTGAGGCCGGGTGCTGCAGACTGTTCTAGTAGGGTGAGGCCGGGTGCTGCAGACTGTTCTAGTAGGGTGAGGCCGGGTGATGCAGACTGGTCTAGTAGGGTGAGGCCGGGTGCTGCAGACTGGTCTAGTGGGGTGAGGCCGGGTGCTGCAGACTGGTCTAGTAGGGTGAGGCCTGGTGCTGCAGACTGTTCTAGTAGGGTGAGGCCGGGTGCTGCAGACTGTTCTAGTAGGGTGAGGCCGGGTGCTGCAGACTGTTCTAGTAGGGTGAGGCCGGGTGCTGCAGACTGTTCTAGTAGGGTGAGGCCGGGTGATGCAGACTGTTCTAGTAGGGTGAGGCCGGGTGCTGCAGACTGGTCTAGTAGGGTGAGGCCGGGTGCTGCAGACTGTTCTAGTAGGGTGAGGCCGGGTGCTGCAGACTGTTCTAGTAGGGTGAGGCCGGGTGCTGCAGACTGTTCTAGTAGGGTGAGGCCGGGTGCTGCAGACTGTTCTAGTAGGGTGAGGCCGGGTGCTGCAGACTGTTCTAGTAGGGTGAGGCCGGGTGCTGCAGACTGTTCTAGTAGGGTGAGGCCTGGTGCTGCAGACTGTTCTAGTAGGGTGAGGCCGGGTGCTGCAGACTGTTCTAGTAGGGTGAGACCGGGTGCTGCAGACTGGTCTAGTAGGGTGAGGCCTGGTGCTGCAGACTGTTCTAGTAGGGTGAGGCCGGGTGCTGCAGACTGTTCTAGTAGGGTGAGGCCGGGTGCTGCAGACTGGTCTAGTAGGGTGAGGCCGGGTGCTGCAGACTGTTCTAGTAGGGTGAGGTGCTGCAGACTGGTCTAGTAGGGTGAGGCCGGGTGCTGCAGCCTGGTCTAGTAGCGTGAGGCCGGGTGCTGCAGCCTGGTCTAGTAGCGTGAGGCCGGGTGCTGCAGACTGTTCTAGTAGGGTGAGGCCGGGTGCTGCAGACTGTTCTAGTAGGGTGAGGTGCTGCAGACTGGTCTAGTAGGGTGAGGCCGGGTGCTGCAGACTGGTCTAGTAGGGTGAGGCCTGGTGCTGCAGACTGTTCTAGTAGGGTGAGGCCGGGTGCTGCAGACTGTTCTAGTAGGGTGAGGCCGGGTGCTGCAGACTGTTCTAGTAGGGTGAGGCCGGGTGCTGCAGACTGTTCTAGTAGGGTGAGGCCGGGTGATGCAGACTGTTCTAGTAGGGTGAGGCCGGGTGCTGCAGACTGGTCTAGTAGGGTGAGGCCGGGTGCTGCAGACTGTTCTAGTAGGGTGAGGCCGGGTGCTGCAGACTGTTCTAGTAGGGTGAGGCCGGGTGCTGCAGACTGTTCTAGTAGGGTGAGGCCGGGTGCTGCAGACTGTTCTAGTAGGGTGAGGCCGGGTGCTGCAGACTGTTCTAGTAGGGTGAGGCCGGGTGCTGCAGACTGTTCTAGTAGGGTGAGGCCTGGTGCTGCAGACTGTTCTAGTAGGGTGAGGCCGGGTGCTGCAGACTGTTCTAGTAGGGTGAGACCGGGTGCTGCAGACTGGTCTAGTAGGGTGAGGCCTGGTGCTGCAGACTGTTCTAGTAGGGTGAGGCCGGGTGCTGCAGACTGTTCTAGTAGGGTGAGGCCGGGTGCTGCAGACTGGTCTAGTAGGGTGAGGCCGGGTGCTGCAGACTGTTCTAGTAGGGTGAGGTGCTGCAGACTGGTCTAGTAGGGTGAGGCCGGGTGCTGCAGCCTGGTCTAGTAGCGTGAGGCCGGGTGCTGCAGCCTGGTCTAGTAGCGTGAGGCCGGGTGCTGCAGACTGTTCTAGTAGGGTGAGGCCGGGTGCTGCAGACTGTTCTAGTAGGGTGAGGTGCTGCAGACTGGTCTAGTAGGGTGAGGCCGGGTGCTGCAGACTGGTCTAGTAGGGTGAGGCCGGGTCCTGCAGACTGTTCTAGTAGGGTGAGGCCGGGTGCTGCAGACTGGTCTAGTAGGGTGAGGCCGGGTGCTGCAGACTGTTCTAGTAGGGTGAGGCCGGGTGCTGCAGACTGTTCTAGTAGGGTGAGGCCGGGTGCTGCAGACTGTTCTAGTAGGGTGAGGCCGGGTGCTGCAGACTGTTCTAGTAGGGTGAGGCCTGGTGCTGCAGACTGGTCTAGTAGGGTGAGGCCGGGTGCTGCAGACTGTTCTAGTAGGGTGAGGCCGGGTGCTGCAGACTGGTCTAGTAGGGTGAGGCCGGGTGCTGCAGACTGGTCTAGTAGGGTGAGGCCGGGTGCTGCAGACTGGTCTAGTAGGGTGAGGCTGGGTGCTGCAGACTGTTCTAGTAGGGTGAGGCCGGGTGCTGCAGACTGTTCTAGTGCCCTCGCCAATTCATTGATATATATGTTGAAGAGGGTGGGGCTTAAGCTGCATCCCTGTCTCACCCCACGGCCCTGTGGGAAGAAATGTGTGGCTTTTGAGCCAAAAGCTTTTTTGAAATCAACACTGCCTCTCTCTCTCTCTCTCTCTCTCTCTCTCTCTCTCTCTCTCTCTCTCTCTCTCTCTCTCTCTCTCTCTCTCTCTCTCTCTCTCTCTCTCTCTCTCTCTCTCTCTCTCTCTCTCTCTCTCTCTCTCTCTCTCTCTCTCTCTCTCTCTCTCTCTCTCTCTCTCTCTCTCTCTCCCTCTCTCTCCCTCTCTCTCCCTCTCTCTCCCTCTCTCTCCCTCTCTCTCCCTCTCTCTCCCTCTCTCCCTACCTCTTTCTCTCTCTCCCACTTACCCCTTCTCCAGGTTGGAGTGGCCTAAGAACCACTACTTCCCTCCGTGTACGCTGCAGTTCCGTGACGGTTGGGAACCTCACATGATGCCGTTCGTCCCCCAATCACGAGAGGCAGAGCTGAATCACCTGACCCAGACCCTCTCCCACTCGGAGATCCTTAGACAGGAGGAGATGGTACACAGGCTGTCTACTGAGGTACGTTGTTCTGATGACAGAGCTGATTCCATAGAAGGGTCAAACCTAGCAGGGTGGGGTCAAACCTAGCAGGGTGGGGCCAAACCTAGCAGGGTGGGGCCAAACCTATCAGGGTGGGGCCAAACCGAGCAGGGTGGGGTCAAACCTAGCAGGGTGGGGTCAAACCTAGCAGGGTGGGGTCAAACCTAGCAGGGTGGGGCCAAACCTAGCAGGGTGGGGTCAAACCTAGCAGGATGGGGCCAAACCTAGCAGGGTGGGGCCAAACCTAGCAGGGTGGGGCCAAACCTAGCAGGGTGGGGCCAAACCTAGCAGGGTGGGGCCAAACCTAGCAGGGTGGGGCCAAACCTAGCAGGGTGGGGCCAAACCTAGCAGGGTGGGGCCAAACCTAGCAGGGTGGGGCCAAACCTAGCAGGGTGGGGCCAAGTTAGTCCTCATTTCCCTCAGGGACTGTCTCAGTTGTTAGTTAGCTTGTGTTCTAAGCTTTGGAAAGTTAAAAACAGTCCCTTCATCAATAATGACAGTCCTTTCATCATTAATGACAGTCCCTTCATCAGTAATGACAGTCCCTTCATCAGTAATGACAGTCTCTTCATCAGTAATGACAGTCCCTTCATCAGTAATGACAGTCTCTTCATCAGTAATGACAGTCCCTTCATCAGTAATGACAGTCCCTTCATCAGTAATGACAGTCCCTTCATCAGTAATGACAGTCCCTTCATCAGTAATGACAGTCCCTTCATCAGTAATGACAGTCCCTTCATCAGTAATGACAGTCTCTTCATCAGTAATGACAGTCCCTTCATCAGTAATGACAGTCCCTTGATCAGTAATGACAGTCCCTTCATCAGTAATGACAGTCCCTTCATCAGTAATGACAGTCCCTTCATCAGTATTGACAGTCCCTTCATCAGTAATGACAGTCCCTTCATCAGTAATGACAGTCCCTTCATCAATAATGACAGTCCCTTGATCAGTAATGACAGTCCCTTCATCAGTAATGACAGTCCCTTCATCAGTAATGACAGTCCCTTCATCAGTAATGACAGTCCCTTCATCAGTAATGACAGTCCCTTGATCAATAATGACAGTCCCTTGAGCAATAATGACAGTCCATTGATCAATAATGAAAGTCCATTGATCACTGATCACAGTCTCTTGATCAGTAATGACAGTCTCTTCATCAGTAATGACAGTCCCTTCATCAGTATTGACAGTCCCTTCATCAGTATTGACAGTCCCTTCATCAGTAATGGCAGTATTTTCATCAGTAATGACAGTATTTTCATCAGTAATGACAGTCCCTTGATCAGTAATGACAGTCCCTTCATCAGTAATGACAGTCCCTTCATCAGTAATGGCAGTATTTTCATCAGTAATGACAGTCCCTTGATCAGTAATGACAGTCCCTTCATCAGTAATGACAGTCCCTTCATCAGTAATGACAGTCCCTTCATCAGTAATGACAGTCCCTTCATCAGTAATGACAGTCCCTTCATCAGTAATGACAGTCCCTTCATCAGTAATGACAGTCCCTTCATCAGTAATGACAGTCCCTTCATCAGTAATGACAGTCTCTTCATCAGTAATGACAGTCCCTTCATCAGTAATGACAGTCCCTTCATCAGTAATGACAGTCCCTTCATCAGTAATGACAGTCCCTTCATCAGTAATGACAGTCCCTTGATCAGTAATGACAGTCCTTTCATCAGTAATGACAGTCCCTTCATCAGTAATGACAGTCCTTTCATCAGTAATGACAGTCCCTTCATCAGTAATGACAGTCCCTTGATCAGTAATGACAGTCCTTTCATCAGTAATGACAGTCTCTTCATCAGTAATGACAGTCTCTTCATCAGTAATGACAGTCCATTCATCAGTAATGACAGTCCCTTGATCAATAATGACAGTCCCTTGAGCAATAATGACAGTCCATTGATCAATAATGAAATTCCATTGATCACTGATCACAGTCTCTTCATCAGTAATGACAGTATTTTCATCAGTAATGACAGTCCCTTGATCAGTAATGACAGTCCTTTCATCAGTAATGACAGTCTCTTCATCAGTAATGACAGTCTCTTCATCAGTAATGACAGTCCATTCATCAGTAATGACAGTCCCTTGATCAATAATGACAGTCCCTTGAGCAATAATGACAGTCCATTGATCAATAATGAAATTCCATTGATCACTGATCACAGTCTCTTCATCAGTAATGACAGTATTTTCATCAGTAATGACAGTCCCTTCATCAGTAATGACAGTCCCTTCATCAATAATGACAGTCCCTTCATCAATAATGACAGTCCCTTCATCAGTAATGACAGTCCCTTCATCAGTAATGACAGTCCCTTGATCAATAATGACAGTCCCTTGAGCAATAATGACAGTCCATTGATCAATAATGAAAGTCCATTGATCACTGATCACAGTCTCTTCATCAATAAGGACAGTCCCTTCATCAGTAATGACAGTCCATTAATCAATAATGAAAGTCCATTGATCACTGATCACAGTCTCTTCATCAGTAATGACAGTCCCTTCATCAGTAATGACAGTCCCTTCATCAGTAATGACAGTCTCTTCATCAATGATAATAACTGAGGAAATAGTTCAGCTGATGTGTTTGTGTTATCTGTCTCCCCTCCAGCATCCGGGTGTACAGGACTTCCCGTCTTCACAAGGGTATGCATTGGACAACAAGGCCTACAAGCGCATGCACCTCTTGGACCAGGACATGGCCGTGCAGGCCTTCAAACAGGCCGTCTCACGACACGTAGACCGGTAACACTGCACCGCGGTCACCTGACTGAACCCAACGCCCTGAAGAACTGGCCATGCTCTACCGTCTTTAAAACGAATGTCCCTCTGGACACACTTTACTTACTCTAAATCTGAACTGTAAAACTGTCCCCTCTCAACAGGGAAACATTCTTTCCTACTGCGGTAGAATCTAAATATAAACATCACATCCCAGGAAGTAGCTTGCTAGCAAACGGTAGAATAAACATCACATCCCAGGAAGTAGCTAGCTAGCTAACGGTAGAATAAACATCACATCCCAGTGAGTAGCTAGCTAGCTAATGGTAGAATAAACATCACATCCCAGGAAGTAGCTAGCTAGCTAATGGTAGAATAAACATCACATCCCAGTGAGTAGCTAGCTAGCTAACGGTAGAATAAACATCACATCCCAGGAAGTAGCTAGCTAGCTAACGGTAGAATAAACATCACATCCCAGGAAGTAGCTAGCTAGCTAACGGTAGAATAAACATCACATCCCAGGAAGTAGGTAGCTAACTGTACAATAAACATCACATCCCAGGTAGTAGCTAGCTAGCTAATGATTGAATAAACATCACATCCCAGTGAGTAGCTAGCTAGCTAATGTCGTGTCTTTGCTATTGTTAAATTTAAGACTTATAGTTTTTATCAAAGATTCCTGTAATTAGGGATTACGCGATCACTTGAGTAATAACGTAACTAATTAACTATGAATTCGAGGGCACCAGGGAAAGTTATTAGATTACAAAGTTATAATTTCCCAATATAACCTTTCAGATATTTTCATATCTGATCAATAGTCCTCTAATTAATGATTTATTTACTGTACCTCACGTCAGTCTCATTCCAAACGTCGTAAATTGTTGATTATCTGCACGAACCCAGTCTTCACTATGAGTCATCCATACATCAATTGTCTTAAATCATTTATTTATTACTAACTAATTAATTCACAGAAATGCATAAACAAACAAACAAACTTAAAATAGTTACATGAAATGATAGGAGAAACATGCCCTAGTGGGCTAAACCGGCATGGCGGCTGTTAGACAAAGGGAAAATGGCGTTCGACTAAGAATTCACTACAGAGTCCATAATTATAACAATTGACATGCTAATCCTTACACATGAACGCTCACTCATTCGGGAACAATTGCAATCAATATATATATAGTTACGCTCGGTGTGTGGTCTTGATCGTTGGAGAGAAGTTCGTTTTGTTGGAGCTCCTTCTGTCGTAGTTATTGTGGATTGTTCAGAGTGACATTCGTTATAGAATGGATGTTTCGGCGGTTGTCTTTCTTCGCGTTCAATGATACCGAATTCCTAGCTGCAGACTAGTAGTCAATATCAACGACTTGTTCTTATTCGTCTAAGAGTTTAACCACGTGGTATGGTTAAAGATTCAGCAATTATACTCAACCTTCGTTCTCCTCCTTGGAGGATAAACATGGTCTAAATGGTAATTTCTTAGAGTTGAGCTTTTATTCAGATAGCAGAGAGGGGTGGTCCCATGGTCTCTGACCCAACTGGCTCAGGGGCGGGTCCTATGATTTAGTTCAAATACAACAGGGAGTTGTATTTTCCTTCATTAAACAGTTCAAAATCATATTACACAATTATACAAACAGTATCATACTCACTCATTAATTTTATACAACAAACAGATGTAAACCTCATATCTGAGGTTATTATATAAACAGCGGTATGGTAATGTAGCCACACCGTCTCTCATGAGTTTCCCACAAGGGGACAAACGGACCGGTTCATAGCTGGAATCTCCACCGAGCTTTTATACTTTTGCAGGAATATGAAATATGTTCGTACCTCAAGTTCTGTGAGGTGGAAGAGAATTCCTTTGTCCTGAAAGTTTACCCTCTGTCTATAATACTGTTGGCCATGAGGAGATTCTCAGGAATTTACGACATCTCTCTGTGATCACCGCATGGGTTGTGGTAGGAAAGGGAGAGGCAGGGAGAGGGGGATGGGGTTTGCTATACCCAAGCAGGCAACGTCATGACACTAACGATTGAATAAACATGACATCCCAGTGAGTAGCTAGTTAGCCAACAGTAGAATAAACATCACATCCCAGTGAGTAGCTAGTTAGCCAACAATAGAATAAACATCACATCCCAGTGAGTAGCTAACTAGCTAACGATTGAATAAATATCACATCACAGTGAGTAGCTAGCTAGCTAGCTAACGATAGAATATACATGACATCCCAGGAAGTAGCTAGCTAACAATTGAATAAACATCACATTCCAGTGAGTAGCTAGCTAGCTAACGGTAGAATAAACACCACATCCCAGTGAGTAGCTAGCTAGCTAATGATTGAATAAACATAATGAGCGTCAGGTAGTAGCTAGCTAGCTAACGGTAGCAGCATGAGAGACAGGAAGTAGTTATTTCCTACTGGTGTGGAATCTGCCAATCTCGTCTCTTTCTCTCCGCTATTGGTTCACACCTGATCCTCTGACATTGTGTCTGTGTTCACAGTGTTCTCTCCTTTCCATTGATATTCTCCTCCTCCATTCTTATCCTCTTATGGGTTAGCAGGCTAACACTCTGACTCTGTAATGTTCTACTGTGTGCTAAAACATCACCACTCTGGGTGCTAGGGGGTAAATTATCTTTATCACAGTCTTGATCAATCACAGCTCCCTCTGTTCTCTCTCTATCCCTCTGTTCTTATCCTCTTATGGGTTAGCAGGCTAACACTCTGACTCTGTAATGTTCTACTGTGTGTTAAAACATCACCATTCTGGGTGCTAGGGGGTAAATGATCTTTATCACAGTCTTGATCAATCACAGCTCCCTCTGTCCTCTCCCTATCCCTCTGTTCTTATCCTCTTATGGGTTAGCAGGCTAACACTCTGACTCTGTAATGTTCTACTGTGTGCTAAAACATCACCACTCTGGGTGCTAGGGGGTAAATGATCTTTATCACAGTCTTGATCAATCACAGCTCCCTCTGTCCTCTCTCTATCCCTCTGTTCTTATCCTCTTATGGGTTAGCAGGCTAACACTCTGACTCTGTAATGTTCTACTGTGTTTAAAAACATCACCACTCTGGGTGCTAGGGGGTAAATTATCTTTATCACAGTCTTGATCAATCACAGCTCCCTCTGTTCTCTCCCTATCTCTCTGTTCTCTCTCTAACCTCTGATGTTAAAGTCGGGCCACTTCTCCTCGGCTGGGACAGTCAGTAGCAGTAGCTTGTAGGTGTCTGTGGTCCATGTCTGGCTTTATCCCAGTTCAGTCATGTCCATAAGCATGTAGCATGTAGCGTGTAGCACCACACCGTGCAGTGTGTCTCCTGCAGTGTCGTACTGTACTGTGGTTTTTGGAAGTTGAGAGTGTGCTTGGTCTGTTGTGCACAATGCATGTTGTGGTTTCGGACGATATGATTGGATACGATGTGTGCATTCATCCTCAGTGTATCAGTCCCTATTCTACCGTTAGTCCATCTGTCTAACCCCTGACCTCTAACCTCTGACGTGAACAGGAACTACGAGGCCAACGGCAGCAGAGGTCAGCCAAAACTGTTTGCCAAATCCAAGTATGACTTTGTGGCCAGAAACAACACAGAGCTGTCATTGGTGAAGGACGAGGTTGTGGAGGTGAGGACCGGGTAACACAAACATTTAACACGAAGGCTCACTGCAAGGATGAGGTTGTGGAGGTATGGACCGGGTAACACAAACATTTAACATGAAGGGCGTCCATCAGACGCCATCTTAACCGACGACTTTGGCTTCAAATGCCCTATTGCCACTTCACATAGGAATGAGTGGTGTCATGGGATCGATGGCTTTGTCCATTCATATACAGTCATTGGTTTAACCACATCTACCCCAGGTCAGGTCCATCTGTAACAACAGTGTTAAAGGTAACCAATCCTCCCCTGGTAACCCAGGTCAGGTCCATCTGTAACATGTAACATGTCAGTGTTGAAGGTAACCAATCCTCCCCCTGGTAACCCAGGTCAGGTCCATCTGTAACATGTAACAACAGTGTTGAAGGTAACCAATCCTCCCCCTGGTAACCCAGGTCAGGTCCATCTACAACATGTAACAACAGTGTTGAAGGTAACCAATCCTCCTCCTGGTAACCCAGGTCAGGTCCATCTGTAACATGTAACAACAGTGTTGAAGGTAACCAATCCTCCTCCTGGTAACCCAGGTCAGGTCCATCTGTAACAACAGTGTTGAAGGTAACCAATCCTCCCCCTGGTAACCCAGGTCAGGTCCATCTACAACATGTAACAACAGTGTTGAAGGTAACCAATCCTCCTCCTGGTAACCCAGGTCAGGTCCATCTGTAACAACAGTGTTGAAGGTAACCAATCCTCCCCCTGGTAACCCAGGTCAGGTCCATCTACAACATGTAACAACAGTGTTGAAGGTAACCAATCCTCCTCCTGGTAACCCAGGTCAGGTCCATCTGTAACAACAGTGTTGAAGGTAACCAATCCTCCCCCTGGTAACCCAGGTCAGGTCCATCTGTAACAACAGTGTTGAAGGTAACCAATCCTCCCCCTGGTAACCCAGGTCAGGTCCATCTGTAACAACAGTGTTGAAGGTAACCAATCATCCCCCTGGTAACCCAGGTCAGGTCCATCTGTAACAACAGTGTTGAAGGTA
Source organism: Salvelinus fontinalis (assembly GCF_029448725.1). NCBI lineage: Eukaryota > Metazoa > Chordata > Actinopteri > Salmoniformes > Salmonidae > Salvelinus > Salvelinus fontinalis. Next base: position 1,045,695 of record NC_074703.1, on the reverse strand, counting down.
ACCAATCCTCCCCCTGGTAACCCAGGTCAGGTCCATCTGTAACAACAGTGTTGAAGGTAACCAATCATCCCCCTGGTAACCCAGGTCAGGACCATCTGTAACATGTAACAGCCGTGTTGAAGGTAACCAATCCTCCCCCCGGTAACCCAGGTCAGGTCCATCTGTACCAACAGTGTTGAAGGTAACCAATCCTCCCCCTGGTAACCCTGTTCAGGTGCTGGATGACAGGAAGCAGTGGTGGAAGGTGTGTAATTGTTCCGGGGCGTCTGGCTATGTGCCAAACAACATCCTGGAGGTCACCAAGGCTGTGGACGTCACGGTGCGGGGGGAACCCATCTATAGCCATACTATACAGGTAAGTCCCTGGACGGTGTCTCACAATAAGGTTCTCAGCATTTGTATGTTAATATCAGTCCTATTGACAGAGTAAAGTAATACAGTCGAGGCCAAAAGTTTTGAGAGTGGCTCAAATATACATTTTCACAATGTCTGCTGCCTCTGTTTGTATGATGGAAATTTGCATATACTCCAGAATGTTATGAAGAGTGATCAGATGAATTGCAATTAAATTGCAAAGTCCCTCTTTGTCATGGAAATGAACTGAATCCCCCAAAAAACATTTCCACTGCATTTCAGCCCTGCCACAAAAGGACCAGCTGACATCATGTCAGTGATTCTCTCGTTAACACAGGTGTGAGTGTTGACGAGGACAAGGCTGGAGATCACTCTGTCATGCTGATTGAGTTCGAATAACAGACTGGAAGCTTGAAAAGGAGGGTGGTGCTTGGAATCATTGCTCTTCCTCTCTCAAACATGGTTACCTGCAAGGAAACACGTGCCGTCATCATTGCTTTGCACAAAAAGGGCTTCACAGGCAAGGATATTGCTGCCAGTAAGATTGAACCTAAATCAACCATTTATCGGATCATCAAGAACTTCAAGGATAGCAGTTTAATTGTTATGACGAAGGCTTCAGGGCGCCCAAGAAAGTCCAGCAAGCGCCAGGACCGTCTCCTAAAGTTGATTCAGCTGCGGGATCAGGGCACCACCTGTACAGAGCTTGCTCAGGAATGGCAGCAGGCAGGTGTGAGTGCATCTGCACGCACAGTGAGGCGAAGACTTATGGAGGATGGCCTGGTGTCAAGAAGGGCAGCAAAGAAGCCACTTCTCTCCAGGAAAAACATCAGGGACAGACTGATACTCTGCAAAAGGTACAGGGATTGGACTGCTGAGGACTGGGGTAAAGTCATTTTCTCTGATGAACCCCCTTTCCGATTGTTTGGGGCATCCGGAAAAAAGCTTGTCCGGAGAAGACAAGGTGAGTGCTACCATCAGTCCTGTGTCATGTCAACAGTAAAGCATCCTGAGACCATTCATGTGTGGAAAAGTTTGGTGACGAACAATGCCTTTTCCAGCATGATGGAGCACCTTGCCATAAGGCAAAAGTGATAACTAAGTGGTTCGGGGAACAAAACATCGATATTTTGGGTCCATGGCCAGGAAACTCCCCAGAACTTAATCCCATTGAAAACTTGTGGTCAATCCTCAAGAAGCGGGTGGACAAACAAAACCCCACAAATTCTGACAAACTCCAAGCATTCATTATGCAAGAATGGGCTGCCATCAGTCAGGATGTGGCCCAGAAGTTAATTGACAGCATGCCAGAGCGGATTGCAGAGGTCTTGAAAAAGAAGGGTCAACACTGCAAATATTGACTCTTTGCATGAACTTCATGTAATTGTCAACAAAAGCCTTTGACACTTATGAAATGCTTGTAATTATACTTCAGTATTCCATAGTAACATCTGACAAAAATATCTAAAGACACTGAAGCAGCAGACTTTGTGAAAACGTATATTTGTGTCAAAAACTTTTGGCCACGGCTGTAGACTCCACTCCTCTACATGTTCCACCAGTCCTATTGACAGAGTAAAGCATCTCGTCAGCCATTAAATCATGTCCCTGTCATACATCTGTCTGTCTGTCTCATTTCCACCTGCTCCTCGTTGTCTTTCACATGAAGCTAATGATGCCAAAGAAGGAGTTTGAGTTGTTCAAGGTATGGTTGGTTGGACCAGAGTCATACTGTACATACAGTATATATGGCTCTGGGTGAGAATGGCTGTGTGCTGAGTGCCTCTAGTGGAGGGATGGGCCACAAAAATCTGAACTTATCATGAGGGTGCTGCAGTGGCTCGCGAGTCTGTTTACCCACTTCCATACCCACACATACCCCTAACCTTCTGCAGTCAGAGCCGGCCCTAACCTTCTGCAGTCGGAGCCGTCCCTAACCTTCTGCAGTCGGAGTCGTCCCTAACCTTCTGCAGTCGGAGCCGGCCCTAACCTTCTGCAGTCGGAGCCGGCCCTAACCTTCTGCAGTCGGAGTCGTCCCTAACCTTCTGCAGTCGGAGCCGGCCCTAACCTTCTGCAGTCGGAGCCGGCCCTAACCTTCTGCAGTCGGAGCCGGCCCTAACCTTCTGCAGTCGGAGCCGGCCCTAACCTTCTGCAGTCGGAGCCGGCCCTAACCTTCTGCAGTCGGAGCCGGCCATAACCTTCTGCAGTCGGAGCCGTCCCTAACCTTCTGCAGTCGGAGCCGTCCCTAACCTTCTGCAGTCGGAGCCGGACCTAACCTTCTGCAGTCGGAGCCGGCCCTAACCTTCTGCAGTCGGAGCCGGCCCTAACCTTCTGCAGTCGGAGCCGGCCCTAACCTTCTGCAGTCGGAGCCGGCCCTAACCTTCTGCAGTCGGAGCCGGCCCTAACCTTCTGCAGTCGGAGCCGGCCCTAACCTTCTGCAGTCGGAGCCGGCCCTAACCTTCTGCAGTCGGAGCCGACCCTAACCTTCTGCAGTCGGAGCCGGCCCTAACCTTCTGCAGTCGGAGCCGTCCCTAACCTTCTGCAGTCGGAGCCGTCCCTAACCTTCTGCAGTCGGAGCCGGCCCTAACCTTCTGCAGTCGGAATCGGCCCTAACCTTCTGCAGTCGGAGTCGGCCCTAACCTTCTGCAGTCGGAGTCGGCCCTAACCTTCTGCAGTCGGAGTCGGCCCTAACCTTCTGCAGTCGGAGTCGGCCCTAACCTTCTGCAGTCGGAGTCGGCCCTAACCTTCTGCAGTCGGAGTCGGCCCTAACCTTCTGCAGTCGGAGTCGGCCCTAACCTTCTGCAGTCGGAGTCGGCCCTAACCTTCTGCAGTCGGAGTCGGCCCTAACCTTCTGCAGTCGGAGTCGGCCCTAACCTTCTGCAGTCGGAGTCGGCCCTAACCTTCTGCAGTCGGAGTCGGCCCTAACCTTCTGCAGTCGGAGTCGGCCCTAACCTTCTGCAGTCGGAGTCGGCCCTAACCTTCTGCAGTCGGAGTCGGCCCTAACCTTCTGCAGTCGGAGTCGGCCCTAACCTTCTGCAGTCGGAGTCGGCCCTAACCTTCTGCAGTCGGAGTCGGCCCTAACCTTCTGCAGTCGGAGTCGGCCCTAACCTTCTGCAGTCGGAGTCGGCCCTAACCTTCTGCAGTCGGAGTCGGCCCTAACCTTCTGCAGTCGGAGTCGGCCCTAACCTTCTGCAGTCGGAGTCGGCCCTAACCTTCTGCAGTCGGAGTCGGCCCTAACCTTCTGCAGTCGGAGTCGGCCCTAACCTTCTGCAGTCGGAGTCGGCCCTAACCTTCTGCAGTCGGAGTCGGCCCTAACCTTCTGCAGTCGGAGTCGGCCCTAACCTTCTGCAGTCGGAGTCGGCCCTAACCTTCTGCAGTCGGAGTCGGCCCTAACCTTCTGCAGTCGGAGTCGGCCCTAACCTTCTGCAGTCGGAGTCGGCCCTAACCTTCTGCCGTCGGAGTCGGCCCTAACCTTCTGCCGTCGGAGTCGGCCCTAACCTTCTGCCGTCGGAGCCGGCCCTAACCTTCTGCCGTCGGAGCCGGCCCTAACCTTCTGCCGTCGGAGCCGGCCCTAACCTTCTGCAGTCGGAGCCGGCCCTAACCTTCTGCAGTCGGAGCCGGCCCTAACCTTCTGCAGTCGGAGCCGTCCCTAACCTTCTGCAGTCGGAGCCGTCCCTAACCTTCTGCAGTCGGAGCCGTCCCTAACCTTCTGCAGTCGGAGCCGTCCCTAACCTTCTGCAGTCGGAGCCGTCCCTAACCTTCTGCAGTCGGAGCCGTCCCTAACTTTCTGCAGTCGGAGCCGGCCCTAACCTTCTGCAGTCGGAGCCGGCCCTAACCATCTGCAGTCGGAGCCGGCCCTAACCTTCTGCAGTCGGAGCCGGCCCTAACCTTCTGCAGTCGGAGCCGGCCCTAACCTTCTGCAGTCGGAGCCGGCCCTAACCTTCTGCAGTCGGAGCCGGCCCTAACCTTCTGCAGTCGGAGCCGGCCCTAACCTTCTGCAGTCGGAGCCGGCCCTAACCTTCTGCAGTCGGAGTCGGCCCTAACCTTCTGCAGTCGGAGTCGGCCCTAACCTTCTGCCGTCGGAGTCGGCCCTAACCTTCTGCCGTCGGAGCCGGCCCTAACCGGCCTTAACCTTCTGCAGTCGGAGCCGCCCCTAACCTTCTGCAGTCGGAGCCGCCCCTAACCCTCTGCAGTCGGAGCCGGCCTTAACCCTCTGCAGTCGGAGCCGGCCCTAACCCTCTGCAGTCGGAGCCGGCCCTAACCTTCTGCAGTCGGAGCCGTCCCTAACCTTCTGCAGTCGGAGCCGGCCCTAACCTTCTGCAGTCGGAGCCGTCCCTAACCTTCTGCAGTCGGAGCCGTCCCTAACCTTCTGCAGTCGGAGCCGTCCCTAACCTTCTGCAGTCGGAGCCGGCCCTAACCTTCTGCAGTCGGAGCCGGCCCTAACCTTCTGCAGTCAGAGCCTGCTCTAACCTTCTGCAGTTAGAGTCGGCCCCTGGCTCCCTTCCATGTTACACGTCTAGATTCCCGTTTCCCCTCTAGTCTAGCTAGTGGAGGGATCTGGCTCCCTTCCATGTTACACGTCTAGATTCCCGTTTCCCCTCTAGTCTAGCTAGTGGAGGGATCTGGCTCCCTTCCATGTTACACGTCTAGATTCCCGTTTCTCCTCTAGTCTAGCTAGTGGAGGGATCTGGCTCCCTTCCATGTTAGACGTCTAAATTCCCGTTTCCCCTCTAGTCTAGCTAGTGGAGGGATCTGGCTCCCTTCCATGTTAGACGTCTAGATTCCCGTTTCCCCTCTAGCCTAGCTAGTGGAGGGATCTGGCTCCCTTCCATGTTAGACGTCTAGATTCCCGTTTCCCCTCTAGCCTAGCTAGTGGAGGGATCTGGCTCCCTTCCATGTTAGACGTCTAGATTCCCGTTTCCCCTCTAGCCTAGCTAGTGGAGGGATCTGGCTCCCTTCCATGTTAGACGTCTAGATTCCCGTTTCCCCTCTAGCCTAGCTAGTGGAGGGATCTGGCTCCCTTCCATGTTAGACGTCTAGATTCCCGTTTCCCCTCTAGCCTAGCTAGTGGAGGGATCTGGCTCCCTTCCATGTTAGACGTCTAGATTCCCGTTTCCCCTCTAGCCTAGCTAGTGGAGGGATCTGGCTCCCTTCCATGTTAGACGTCTAGATTCCCGTTTCCCCTCTAGCCTAGCTAGTGGAGGGATCTGGCTCCCTTCCATGTTAGACGTCTAGATTCCCGTTTCCCCTCTAGCCTAGCTAGTGGAGGGATCTGGCTCCCTTCCATGTTAGACGTCTAGATTCCCGTTTCCCCTCTAGTCTAGCCAGTGGAGGGATCTGGCTCCCTTCCATGTTAGACGTCTAGATTCCCTCTGCAGTGTTTCAGTTTGCCCTCTAGTCTAGCTATTGGAGGGATCTGGCACCCGCCTTGTCAATGTGTTACACCGCCTTGTCAATGTGCTGTGGTTTCGAGGTTTCGTGTCAGTCTTCTTTGCACCTGAGTGAGTTTGCGGTGCCTTGTCAAGGTGCTGTGGTTTCACCTGAGTGAGTTTGCGGTGCCTTGTCAAGGTGCTGTGGTTTCACCTGAGTGAGTTTGCGGTGCCTTGTCAAGGTGCTGTGGTTTCACCTGAGTGAGTTTGCGGTGCCTTGTCCAGGTGCTGTGGTTTCACCTGAGTGAGTTTGCGGTGCCTTGTCCAGGTGCTGTGGTTTCACCTGAGTGAGTTTGCGGTGCCTTGTCAAGGTGCTGTGGTTTCACCTGAGTGAGTTTGCGGTTCCTTGTCAAGGTGCTGTGGTTTCACCTGAGTGAGTTTGCGGTTCCTTGTCAAGGTGCTGTGGTTTCACCTGAGTGAGTTTGCGATGCCTTGTCAAGGTGCTGTGGTTTCACCTGAGTGAGTTTGCGGTGCCTTGTCAAGGTGCTGTGGTTTCACCTGAGTGAGTTTGCGGTGCCTTGTCAAGGTGCTGTGGTTTCACCTGAGTGAGTTTGCGGTGCCTTGTCAAGGTGCTGTGGTTTCACCTGAGTGAGTTTGCGGTGCCTTGGGCAAAGTACAGTTCAACACCTCATAACCGTGTTTTATTTCCATCTCCTCATGCAAGCAATTACTGGGAGAGTTGAACGAGGTAACTAAGCAACGTCTGCTTCATATTAATACAGTGGATGGATTCTGTTGGTGATGATTGTAGGCTAGATCTGTTATTTTATACTTAAAAAATAAAAAATAATTATTATTATTTTTTACCCCTTTTTCTCCTCAATTTCGTGGCATCCAATTGGTAGTTACAGTCTTGTCTCATCGCTGCAACTCCCGTACGGACTTGAGAGAGGCAAAGGTTGAGAGCCGAAACGTCCTCCGAAACACGACCCAACCAAGCCGCACTGCTTCTTGACACAATGCCCAATTAACCCGGAAGCCAGCCGCACCAATGTGCCGGAGGAAACACTTCGTACACCTGGCGACCGTGTCAGCGTCCACTGCGCCCGGCCCGCCACAGGAGTTGCTCATGCACGATGAGACAAGAACTTCCCTGCCGACCAAACCCTCCCCTAACCCAGACGACGCTGGGCCAATTGTGCGCCGCCTCATGGGTCTCCCGGTCGCGGCCGGCTGCGACAGAGCCTGGACTCAAACCCAGAATCTCTAGTGGCACAGCTAGCAGTGCGATGCAGTGCCTTAGACCACTGCGCCACTCGGGAGATCTGTTCTGAGTTCACCACTACAGTCTCCTCGTCTCTTCTCCTCCTCAGAAACAGCGGACGGACTACGTCCCCAAACCCACGGCCACCCCCATGCCCCCCATCCCTACACCCCTCCCTCCTGCCCCGCCACGTCTCCCCACCCCTCCCCTGCCCCCACCGGCCGAACCCCCTCGGCCCCCGCCCAGCACGGTGAGCAGACAGAGCAGCAACACCTCCAGCGACGCCGGAAGCATCCCAGGCAGCGTCACCATGAGAGACCACCCAAACCAGAGGCCCCTGCCAGTCAACCGTAAGTCACGCCTGTCTTCATGTAACTTTAGGAAAGGTTGTTGGGTGTCTATGTACTGTAATGTCTCCTGGTGACCTAATGGTTGTTGGGTGTCTATGTACTGTAATGTCTCCTGGTGACCTAATGGTTGTTGGGTGTCTATGTACTGTAATGTCTCCTGGTGACCTAATGGTTGTTGGGTGTCTATGTACTGTAATGTCTCCTGGTGACCTAATGGTTGTTGGGTGTCTATGTACTGTAATGTCTCCTGGTGACCTAATGGCTGTTGGGTGTCTATGTACTGTAATGTCTCCTGGTGACCTAATGGCTGTTGGGTGTCTATGTACTGTAATGTCTCCTGGTGACCTAATGGTTGTTGGGTGTCTATGTACTGTAATGTCTCCTGGTGACCTAATGGTTGTTGGGTGTCTATGTACTGTAATGTCTCCTGGTGACCTAATGGTTGTTGGGTGTCTATGTACTGTAATGTCTCCTGGTGACCTAATGGCTGTTGTTGGGTGTCTATGTACTGTAATGTCTCCTGGTGACCTAATGGCTGTTGTTGGGTGTCTATGTACTGTAATGTCTCCTGGTGACCTAATGGTTGTTGGGTGTCTATGTACTGTAATGTCTCCTGGTGACCTAATGGCTGTTGGGTGTCTATGTACTGTAATGTCTCCTGGTGACCTAATGGTTGTTGGGTGTCTATGTACTGTAATGTCTCCTGGTGACCTAATGGTTGTTGTTGGGTGTCTATGTACTGTAATGTCTCCTGGTGACCTAATGGCTGTTGTTGGGTGTCTATGTACTGTAATGTCTCCTGGTGACCTAATGGTTGTTGGGTGTCTATGTACTGTAATGTCTCCTGGTGACCTAATGGTTGTTGGGTGTCTATGTACTGTAATGTCTCCTGGTGACCTAATGGTTGTTGGGTGTCTATGTACTGTAATGTCTCCTGGTGACCTAATGGTTGTTGGGTGTCTATGTACTGTAATGTCTCCTGGTGACCTAATGGTTGTTGTTGGGTGTCTATGTACTGTAATGTCTCCTGGTGACCTAATGGTTGTTGGGTGTCTATGTACTGTAATGTCTCCTGGTGACCTAATTGCTGTTGGGTGTCTATGTACTGTAATGTCTCCTGGTGACCTAATGGTTGTTGGGTGTCTATGTACTGTAATGTCTCCTGGTGACCTAATGGCTGTTGGGTGTCTATGTACTGTAATGTCTCCTGGTGACCTAATGGTTGTTGGGTGTCTATGTACTGTAATGTCTCCTGGTGACCTAATGGTTGTTGGGTGTCTATGTACTGTAATGTCTCCTGGTGACCTAATGGCTGTTGTTGGGTGTCTATGTACTGTAATGTCTCCTGGTGACCTAATGGTTGTTGGGTGTCTATGTACTGTATTGTCTCCTGGTGACCTAATGGTTGTTGGGTGTCTATGTACTGTAATGTCTCCTGGTGACCTAATGGTTGTTGGGTGTCTATGTACTGTAATGTCTCCTGGTGACCTAATGGTTGTTGGGTGTCTATGTACTGTAATGTCTCCTGGTGACCTAATGGCTGTTGGGTGTCTATGTACTGTAATGTCTCCTGGTGACCTAATGGCTGTTGTTGGGTGTCTATGTACTGTAATGTCTCCTGGTGACCTAATGGTTGTTGGGTGTCTATGTACTGTAATGTCTCCTGGTGACCTAATGGCTGTTGGGTGTCTATGTACTGTAATGTCTCCTGGTGACCTAATGGCTGTTGTTGGGTGTCTATGTACTGTAATGTCTCCTGGTGACCTAATGGTTGTTGGGTGTCTATGTACTGTAATGTCTCCTGGTGACCTAATGGTTGTTGGGTGTCTATGTACTGTAATGTCTCCTGGTGACCTAATGGTTGTTGGGTGTCTATGTACTGTAATGTCTCCTGGTGACCTAATGGCTGTTGTTGGGTGTCTATGTACTGTAATGTCTCCTGGTGACCTAATGGTTGTTGGGTGTCTATGTACTGTAATGTCTCCTGGTGACCTAATGGTTGTTGGGTGTCTATGTACTGTAATGTCTCCTGGTGACCTAATGGCTGTTGGGTGTCTATGTACTGTAATGTCTCCTGGTGACCTAATGGTTGTTGGGTGTCTATGTACTGTAATGTCTCCTGGTGACCTAATGGTTGTTGGGTGTCTATGTACTGTAATGTCTCCTGGTGACCTAATGGTTGTTGGGTGTCTATGTACTGTAATGTCTCCTGGTGACCTAATGGTTGTTGGGTGTCTATGTACTGTAATGTCTCCTGGTGACCTAATGGTTGTTGGGTGTCTATGTACTGTAATGTCTCCTGGTGACCTAATGGTTGTTGGGTGTCTATGTACTGTAATGTCTCCTGGTGACCTAATGGTTGTTGGGTGTCTATGTACTGTAATGTCTCCTGGTGACCTAATGGTTGTTGGGTGTCTATGTACTGTAATGTCTCCTGGTGACCTAATGGTTGTTGTTGGGTGTCTATGTACTGTAATGTCTCCTGGTGACCTAATGGTTGTTGGGTGTCTATGTACTGTAATGTCTCCTGGTGACCTAATGGTTGTTGGGTGTCTATGTACTGTAATGTCTCCTGGTGACCTAATGGTTGTTGGGTGTCTATGTACTGTAATGTCTCCTGGTGACCTAATGTTTGTTGGGTGTCTATGTACTGTAATGTCTCCTGGTGACCTAATGGCTTTTGTTGGGTGTCTATGTACTGTAATGTCTCCTGGTGACCTAATGGTTGTTGGGTGTCTATGTACTGTAATGTCTCCTGGTGACCTAATGGCTGTTGGGTGTCTATGTACTGTAATGTCTCCTGGTGACCTAATGGTTGTTGGGTGTCTATGTACTGTAATGTCTCCTGGTGACCTAATGGCTGTTGTTGGGTGTCTATGTACTCTATGTCTATGTTTCCCTGACAGAGGGCTGTAGACTCTTATGATGTCATACTGTTTCTCCGGGCAAGGTGTCGGTACTATAATGTTTACTTCCTGGTGGCTGACGGTGGGCAGGGTTAATTTCAGGAGTCTGGATTAGGATTAGGTTTAGGGTTGGGGTTTAGGGTCAGGGTTAGGGTTAGGGTTTGGGGTTAGGGTCAGGGTTTAGGGTTGGGGTTAGGGTCAGGGTTTAGTGTTGGGGTTAGGGTTAGGGTTGGGGTTTAGGGTTGGGGTCAGGGTTTAGGGTTGGTGTTAGGGTTTAGCGTTAGGGTTGGTGTTAGGGTTAGGGTCGTGGTTTAGGGTTGGGTTTAGGGTTTGGGTTAGGGTTAGGGTTTAGTGTTTAGGGTCAGGGTTAGGGTTTGGGTTTAGGGTCAGGGTTTAGGGTTGGGGTTTAGGGTTTAGGGTCAGGGTTAGGGTTTGTGTTAGGGTCAGGGTTTAGGGTCAGGGTTTAGGGTTAGAGTCAGGGTTTAGGGTTGGGGTTAGGTTTAGGGTTTAGGGTCGGGTTTAGGGTCAGGGTTTAGGGTTGGGGTTTAGGGTTGGGGTTTAGGGTCAGGGTTGGGGTTGGGGTTGGGGTCAGGGTTTAAGGTTGGGGTTAGGGTTGGGGTCAGGGTTTAGGGTTGGGGTTTAGGGTTGGGGTTAGGGTTGGGGTTGGGGTCAGGGTTTAGGGTTGGGGTTAGGGTTTTTAGGGTTGGGGTCAGTGTTTGGGGTTGGGGTTTAGGGTCAGGGGTTAGGGTTGGGGCTAGGTGGTATGGTCAGGGTTTAGGGTTTAGGGTTAGGGTCAGGGTTTAGGGTTGGGGTCAGAGTTTAGGGTTGGGGTCAGAGTTTGGGGTTAGAGTTAGGGTCAGGGGTTAGGGTTAGGGTTGGGGGTTGGGGCTAGGTGGTATGGTCAGGGTTTAGGGTTTAGGGTTAGGGTCAGGGTTTAGGGTTGGGGTCAGAGTTTAGGGTTGGGGTCAGAGTTTGGGGTTAGAGTTAGGGTCAGGGGTTAGGGTTAGGGTTGGGGGTTGGGGTTAGGTGGTATGATCAGGGTTTAGGGTTTAGGGTTAGGGTAGGGTCAGGGTTGGGTTTAGGTTGTATGGTTAATGTTGTGTCTGTGTGATGTTGCGTCCTGTAGGGTTGGGGTTAGGGTCAGGGTTTAGGGTTGGGGTTGGGGTCAGGGTTGGGGTTAGGGTCAGGGTTGGGGTTAGGGTCAGGGTTGGGGTTAGGGTTGGGGTTAGGTGGTATGGTTAATGTTGTGTCTGTGTTATGTTGCGTCCTGTAGGGATGAAGTCCAACATGGAGGGTTGGGGTTAGGGTTGGGGTTTAGGGTCAGGGTTTAAGGTTGGGGTCAGGTGGTATGGTTAATGTTGTGTCTGTGTTATGTTGCGTCCTGTAGGGAGGAAGTCCAACATGGAGGGTTAGGGTTTAGGGTCAGGGTTTAGGGTTGGGGTCAGGTGGTTAATGTTGTGTCTGTTATGTTGCGTCCTGTAGGGAGGAAGTCCAACATGGAGGGTCAGGGTTAGGGCTAGGGTCAGGGTTAGGGTCGGGGTCAGGTGGTTAATGTTGTGTCTGTGTTATGTTGCATCCTGTAGGGAGGAAGTCCAACATGGAGGGTCAGGGTTAGGGTTAGGGTCGGGGTTAGGGTTGGGGTCAGGTGGTTAATGTTGTGTCTGTGTTATGTTGCGTCCTGTAGGGAGGAAGTCCAACATGGAGGGTTAGGGTTAGGGTCGGGGTTAGGGTTGGGGTCAGGTGGTTAATGTTGTGTCTGTGTTATGTTGCGTCCTGTAGGGAGGAAGTCCAACATGGAGGAGGTTCAGGATGAGTTGATGCACCGCCTCACATTGGGTCGAAGCGCCAACAAGAAGTTTGCTGTTCCTGCTCGCAGCACCTCCCTCCCGTCCGTCAACGTCACTTACGACTCCTCCCCTGACGAGGTCAAGGCCTGGCTACAGTTGAAGGGATTCAGCTCTGTGTACGTCATTTAATATACATTACCATTCAACAGTTTGGGGTCACTTAGAAATGTCCTTGTTTTCCATAAAAACATACATGAAATTAGTTGCAATATTAATAGGAAATATAGTCAAGACGTTGACAAGGTTATAAATAATGATTTATAATTAAAATAATAATTGTGTCCTTCAAACTTTGCTTTCGTCAAAGAATCCTCCATTTGCTGCAATTACAACCTTGCAGACCTTTGGCATTCTAGTTGTCAATTTGTTGAGGTAATCTGACGAGATTTCACTTTACGCTTCCTGAAGCACCTCCCACAAGTTGGATTGGCTTGATGGGCACTTTTTACGTACCGTACGGTCAAGCTGCTCCCACAACAGCTCAATAGGGTTGAGATCCGGTGACTGTGCTGGCCACTCCATTATAGACAGAATACCAGCTGACTGCTTCTTCTCTAAATAGTTCTTGCATAGTTTGGAGCTGTGCTTTGGGTCATTGTCCTGTTGTAGGAGGAAATTGGCTCCAATTAAGCGCCGTCCACAGGGCGTTGCAAAATGGAGTAATAGCCTTCCTTCTTCAAGATCCCTTTTACCCTGTACAAATATCCCACTTTACCACCACCAAAGCACCAGCAGACCATCACATTGCCTCCACCATGCTTAACAGATGGCGTCAAGCACTCCTCCAGCATCTTTTCATTTTTTCTGCATCGCATGAATGTTCCTCTTTGTGATCCAAACACCTCAAACTTAGATTCGTCTGTCCAGGTTCTGTGTTCTTTTGCCCATCTTAATCTTGTATTATTATTGGCCAGTCTGAGATATGTCTTTTTCTTTGCAACTCTTCCTAGAAGGCCAGCATCCCGGAGTCGTCTCTTCACTGTTGACGTTGAGACTGGTGTTTTGCGGGTACTATTTAATGAAGCTGCCAGTTGAGGACTTGTAAGGCGTCTGTTTCTCAAACTAGACACTCTAATGTACTTGTCCTCTTGCTCAGTTGTGCACCGGGGCCTCCCACTCCTCTTTGTATTCTGGTTAAAGCCAGTTTGTGCTGTTCTGTGAAGGGAGTAGTACACAGCGTTGTACGAGATCTTCAGTTTCTTGGCAATTTCTCGCATGGAATAGCCTTATTTTCTCAGAAAAAGAATACACTGACGAGTTTCAGAAGAAAGTACTTTGTTTCTGGCCATTTTGAGCCTGTAATCGAACTCACAAATGCTGATGCTCCAGATACTCAACTAGTCTAAAGAAGGCCAGTTTTATTGCTTCTTTAATCAGAACAGTTTTCAGCTGTGCTAACATAATTGCAAAAGGGTTTTCTAATGATCAATTAGCCTTTTAAAATTATAAACTTGGATTAGCTAACACAAGACATTTGTCACGCCCTGGCCTTATTATTCTTTGTTTTCTTTATTATTTTAGTTAGGTCAGGGTGTGACATGGGGAATGTTTATGTTTTGTTGGTTTTGGGTGTTTATTTGGTAAAGGGGTTATGGGGTGTAGTATATGGTTTTGTGTTGAGTGTAGATGTCTAGCGTTGTCTATGTTGGTTAGTTATCTAGGAGAGTCTATGGTTACCTGAATGAGTTCCCAATTAGAGACAGCTGATTTCGGTTGTCTCTGATTGGGAGCCTTATTTAGGGTAGCCATAGGCTCTCATTGGTTGTGGGTAATTGTCTATGTAAGAACGTTTGTAGCCAGTGTGTGTAAGTGCACAACGTTTGTAGCTTCACGGTCGTTTTGTTATTTTGTTGTTTTGTTAAAGTGTTTTTGTGTCGTGTTCATCTTCGTGTTATAATAAAAGAAGATGGCGTATTTTCCAACTGCTGCATTTTGGTCCGTTAATCCGCCACACGATCGTGACAGAATTACCCACCATAGGACCAAGCGGCATGGAAGGCGGCAACAGGACCTACCTACACAGGATTTCTGGAGATGGGAGGAAATTCTAGACGGGAGAGGACCCTGGTCACAGCCAGGGGAATATCACTGCCCCAAGGCAGAGAGAGAGGTAGCACGGCGACACGGGAGGAAGCCCAAGAGACAGCACAAAAATTTTTTGGGAGGGGGGCACTTGGAGCAGTCGGCGAAGTTGAGGGGTGAGTCTGAGTGTGTCGAGGAGTTATTGGACAGATTGGAGGAGAGTGAACGAAGGGGAGATTATGAGACATTCGAAGAGTTGTTGACGAAATTGGAGGAGAGTGAAGAGAGAGAGCTGTTGGTTTGGCAGAGTATGCAATGCATTCTTCCTGAGGAGCGTATTAGCTGTCCGATGCCACCTGTGTCAGTTCCTCGTACTCAGCCTGAAACTCGTGTTAAAGTTCCGGAAGATTTGATGCCGGCTATACACACCAGGTCTCCAGTACACCTTCACAACCCGGTGTGTCCTGTTCCTACTTTTTGCACTCATCCTGAGATGCATGTCCCCAGCCCTGTACCACTAGTTCCGGCACCAAGCACTAGGTCTAAGGTGCGTCTCCAGAGCCCTTTACGCACTGTTCCTGCTCCCCGCACTAGCTTTGAGGTGCGTGTTTCCAGCCCATTACCACCAGTGCCTACACCACGCATCAAGCTTCCTGGGTGTCTCCAGAGCCCTGTTGTTCCTCCACGTACTAGCCCTGTGGTGCGTGTCTCCAGCACATTACCACCAGTGCCTACACCACGCACCAAGCCCTCTGTGTGTTTCCAGAGTCCTGTACGCACTGTTCCTTCTCCCCGTACTCGCCCTGATGTGCGGGTCCTCAGCCCGGTACCACCAGTACCGGTACCACGCACAAGGCCTATAGTACGCCTTGAGAGTCCAGTGTGCCCTGTTGCTGCTCCCCGCATTAGCCCTGAGATGCGTGTCCCCAGTCCGGTACCACCAGTTCCGGCCCCACGCACTAGGCCTAATGTGCGTCCCCAGGGTCCAGTATGCCCTGTTCCTGCTCCCCGCACTAGCCCTGAGATGCGTGTCCCCAGCCCGGTACCACCAGTTCCGGCACCACGCACTAGGCCTAATGTGCGCTCCCAGGGTCCAGTATGCCCTGTTCCTGCTCCCCGCACTAGCCCTGAGATGCGTGTCCCCAGCCCGGTGCCACCAGTCCCGGCACCACGCACCAGGCCTACAGTGCGCCTCAGCCGGCAGGAGTCTGCCGTCTGCACAGCAATGACTGAACTGCCCGTCTGCCAAGCGCCATCTGAGCCATCCGTCTCCCCAGCGCCATCTGAGCCATCCGTCTCCCCAGCGCCATCTGAGCCATCCGTCTGCAATGAGCCTGCAAAGCCGCCCGTCTGCCATGAGCCTGCAAAGCCGCCCGTCTGCCATGAGCCCACTGAGCCGTCCGCCAGACAGGAGCCGCTAGAGCCGCCAGCCAGACAGGAGCCGCTAGAGCCGTCCGTCAGACAGGATCTGCCAGAGCCGCCAACCAGACAGGATCTGCCAGAGCCGCTAACCAGACAGGATCTGCCAGAGCCGCCAACCAGACAGGAGCAGCCAGATCAGTCAGCCAGCCATGAGCAGCCAGATCCGTCAGCCAGCCATGAGCAGCCAGATCCGTCAGCCAGCCATGAGCAGCCAGATCCGTCAGCTAGCCATGAGCAGCCAGATCCGTCAGCTAGCCATGAGCAGCCAGATCAGTCAGCTAGCCATGAGCAGCCAGATCCGTCAGCTAGCCATGAGCAGCCAGATCCGTCAGCTAGCCATGAGCAGCCAGATCCGTCAGCTAGCCATGAGCAGCCAGATCCGTCAGCTAGTCATGAGCAGCCAGATCCGTCAGCTAGCCATGAGCAGCCAGATCCGTCAGCTAGCCATGAGCAGCCAGATCCGTCAGCTAGCCATGAGCAGCCAGATCCGTCAGCTAGCCATGAGCAGCCAGATCCGTCAGCTAGCCATGAGCAGCCAGATCCGTCAGCTAGCCATGAGCAGCCAGATCCGTCAGCCAGCCATGAGCAGCCAGATCAGTCAGCCAGCCATGAGCAGCCAGATCCGTCAGCCAGCCATGAGCAGCCAGATCCGTCAGCCAGCCATGAGCAGCCAGATCAGTTAGCCAGCCATGAGCAGCCAGATCCGTTAGCCAGCCATGAGCAGCCAGATCTGTCAGCCAGCCATGGGCCGTCCCTCAGTCCGGAGCTGCAGTCCCTCAGTCCGGAGCTGCGGTCCCTCAGTCCGGAGCTGCCATTCCTCAGTCCGGAGCTGCCCCTTACCCTGGAGCTGCCCCTTACCCTGGTGCTGCCCCTTACCCTGGTGCTGCCCCTTACCCTGGTACTGCCCCTTATCCTGGTACTGCCCCTGACCCTGGTACTGCCCCTTACCCTGGTACTGGTCCTTAGTCCGGAGCTGTCCCTTAGTCCGGAACTCCCCCTTAATGCAATGGGGTTAATGTGGAGGGGGGTCGTTTGGAGGAAGCCTAGGAGGTGGTTAGGTACTGTGGTGACGTGGGGACTACGACCAGAGCCGGAGCCGCCACCGTGGAGGGGAGCCCACCCAGACCCTCCCCTAGACTGTGTATGGTGCGCCCGGAGTTCGCGCCTCAAGGGGGGGGTTATGTCACGCCCTGGCCTTATTATTCTTTGTTTTCTTTATTATTTTAGTTAGGTCAGGGTGTGACATGGGGAATGTTTATGTTTTGTTGGTTTTGGGTGTTTATTTGGTAAAGGGGTTATGGGGTGTAGTATATGGTTTTGTGTTGAGTGTAGATGTCTAGCGTTGTCTATGTTGGTTAGTTATCTAGGAGAGTCTATGGTTACCTGAATGAGTTCCCAATTAGAGACAGCTGATTTCGGTTGTCTCTGATTGGGAGCCTTATTTAGGGTAGCCATAGGCTCTCATTGGTTGTGGGTAATTGTCTATGTAAGAACGTTTGTAGCCAGTGTGTGTAAGTGCACAACGTTTGTAGCTTCACGGTCGTTTTGTTATTTTGTTGTTTTGTTAAAGTGTTTTTGTGTCGTGTTCATCTTCGTGTTATAATAAAAGAAGATGGCGTATTTTCCAACTGCTGCATTTTGGTCCGTTAATCCGCCACACGATCCGCCACACGATCGTGACAACATTACAGTACATAGACACCCAAATCTGCCGTTTCCAGCTACAATAGTCATTTACAACATTAACATTGTCTACACTGTATTTCTGATCAATTTGATGTTATTTTAATAGAACAATATTTTGCTTTTCTTTAAAAAAAGAAAAGGACATTTCTAAGTGACCCCAAACTTTTGAACGGTTGTGTATATGTATATAACATCATCTGTATATCTATATGAGAATACATCCTATAGTACGGTATAGTGCTGATATCTCCTCTCCTGACGAGGTCAAGGCCTGGCTACAGCTGAAGGGATTCAACTGGTTGTAAGTCACACTGGACATGTACAAATATTAGTTCTATCTGACTATGTGGAGGTGATTTGCTGGTGTCCCCCAAGGTTCTATTCTGGGTCCTGTGCTTTTTACTATTTAAATGAATGAGCTCAACTCATTGTGTGGCTGATGTCTATTTCTATTCCTATCTCCTGTGCTCCTACCCGTCTCTATAGTACCATTACCAGTCTGGGAGTATTAACCGGAGCCCAGCTGTTCTCTCTGAATAAGGAGGAGCTGAAGACGGTGTGTCCAGACGACGGGGCCAGGGTCTTTAGTCAGGTGACCGTCCAGAAGGCTGCTCTGGAGGTGGGTAGTCCTTCTCCTCCTGCTAAACCTGATGACACTGAGCCGGGCTAACCCTGCAAGCTAGCTGATTAACACTGTTCGACCAGGGATAAAGATGCAGTAGCTAGCTGCCTCAAGGCAGAGTGCAGGGTTAAACCTGAACAGAAGGCAGCCAGTCATAGCTGCCTCAAGGCAGACTGCAGGGTTAAACCTGAACAGAAGGCAGCCAGTCATAGCTGCCTCAAGGCAGACTGCAGGGTTAAACCTGATCGGAAGGCAGCCAGTCATAGCTGCCTCAAGGCAGACTGCAGGGTTAAACCTGAACGGAAGGCAGCCAGTCATAGCTGCCTCATGGCAGACTGCAGGGTTCAACCTGAACAGAAGGCAGCCAGTCATAGCTGCCTCAAGACAGACTGCAGGGTTAAACCTGAACAGAAGACAGCCAGTCATAGCTGCCTCATGGCAGACTGCAGGGTTCAACCTGAACAGAAGGCAGCCAGTCATAGCTGCCTCATGGCAGACTGCAGGGTTCAACCTGAACAGAAGGCAGCCAGTCATAGCTGCCTCAAGGCAGACTGCAGGGTTAAACCTGAACGGAAGACAGCCAGTCATAGCTGCCTCAAGGCAGACTGCAGGGTTAAACCTGAACGGAAGGCAGCCAGTCATAGCTGCCTCAAGGCAGACTGCAGGGTTAAACCTGAACGGAAGGCAGCCAGTCATAGCTGCCTCAAGGCAGACTGCAGGGTTAAACCTGAACGGAAGACAGCCAGTCATAGCTGCCTCAAGACAGACTGCAGGGTTAAACCTGATCGGAAGGCAGCCAGTCATAGCTGCCTCAAGGCAGACTGCAGGGTTAAACCTGAACGGAAGGCAGCCAGTCATAGCTGCCTCAAGGCAGACTGCAGGGTTAAACCTGAACGGAAGACAGCCAGTCATAGCTGCCTCATGGCAGACTGCAGGGTTAAACCTGAACGGAAGGCAGCCAGTCATAGCTGCCTCATGGCAGACTGCAGGGTTAAACCTGATCGGAAGACAGCCAGTCAAAGCTGCCTCAAGGCAGAGTGCAGGGTTAAACCTGAACAGAAGGCAGCCAGTCAAAGCTGCCTCAAGGCAGACTGCAGGGTTAAACCTGAACGGAAGCGTTCAGCTATCAAACGTCCAGACTGTGTTGAAAAGTCCACTTGGGCTAAATGTTTGAACCCAGTGTTGCATTGTGGCTAGTGTAGTTCAGAGGATTCTACTGTCTGGGAGTCTGCTTTAGGGAATCTATTCTTCTGAGTGTGTTGATGTCATCACAGAACCCTGAATCTCTTCTTCTGAATGTGTTGATGTCATCACAGAACCCTGAATCTCTTCTTCTGAATGTGTTGATGTCATCACAGAACCCTGAATCTCTTCTTCTGAATGTGTTGATGTCATCACAGAACCTTGAATCTCTTCTTCTGAATGTGTTGATGTCATCACAGTACCTGCAAACACCTGTGTGTACCTGTAAACACCGTTGCTTTTTCCGTATTTTGTTGCGTTGCAGCCTTATTCTAAAATGGATTAAATTAATGTTTTTCCTCGTCAATCTACACACAATAACCCTTAATGACAAAGTGAAAACATTTTTTTTTTTTTTTGCAAATGTATTAAAAATGTTTATCTTATTTACATAAGTATTCAGACCCTTTGCTATGAGACTCAAAGTTGAGCTCAGGTGCATCCTGTTTCCATTGATCATCCTTGACGTTTCTACAACCTGATTGGAGACCACCTGTGGTAAATTCAATTGATTGGACATGATTTGGAAAGGCACACACCTGTCTATATAAGGTCCCACAGTTGACAGTGCATGTCAGAGCAAAAACCAAGCCATGAGGTCGAAGGAATTGTCCGTAGAGCTCCGAGATAGGATTGTGTCGAGGCACAGATCTGGGGAAGGGTACCAAAACATTTCTGCAGCATTGAAGGTCTCCAAGAACACAGTGGCCTCCATCATTCTTAAATAGAAGAAGTTTGGAACCACCAATAATCTTCCTAGAGTTGGCCGCCCGGCCAAACTGAGCAATTGGTGAGAAGGGCCTTGGTCAGGGAGGTGACCAAGAACCCGATGGTCACTCTGACAGAGCTCCAGAGTTCCTCTGTGGAGATGGGAGAACCTTCCAGAAGGACAACCATCTCTGCAGTACTCCACCAATCAGGCCTTTATAGTAGAGTGGACAGACAGAAGCCACTCCTCACTAAAAGACACTGTACACTTGGAGTTTGCCAAAAGGCACCTAAAGGACTCTCAGACCATGAGAAACAAGATTCTCTGGTCTGATGAAACCAAGATTGAACTCTTTGGCCTGAATGCCAAGCGTCACGTCTGGAGGAAACCTGGCACCATCCCGACGGTGAAGCATTTTGGTGGCAGCATCATGCTTTGGTGGTGTTTTTCAGTGGCATGTACTGGAAAACTAGTCAGAACGGAGCAAAGTACAGACAGATCCTTGATGAAAAACTGCTCCAGAGCACTCAGGACCTCAGACTGGGGCGAAGGTTCACCTTCCAACAGGACAACGACCCTAAGCACACAGCCAAGACAACGAAGGAGTGGCTTCGGGACTAGTCTCTGAATGTCCTAGAGTGGCCCAACCAGAGCCCAGACTTGAACCCAATCGAACATCTCTGGAGAGACCTGAAAATAGCTGTGCAGCGACAATTCCAATCCAACCTGACAGAGCTTGAGAGGATCTGCAGAGAAGAATGGGAGAAACTCTCCAAATACAGGTGTGCCAAGCTTGTTGTGTCATACCCAAGAAGACTCGTGGCTGTGATCGATGCCAAAGGTGCTTTAACAAAGTACTGAGTAAATGGTCTGAATACTTATGTAAATGTGTTATTTCTGTTTTTTTTTATACATTTGCAAAAGAAATCGGGAAAAAGTTTTTGCTTTGTCATTATGGGGTATTGTGATGTCATTATGGGGTATTGTGATGTCATTATGGGGTATTGTGATGTCATTATGGGGTATTGTGATGTCATTATGGGGTATTGTGATGTCATTATGGGGTATTGTGTGTAGATTGATTGATGAGGAGAAAAAATCTTTAATCCATTTTAGAATAAGGCTGTAACGTAACAAAATGTGGAAAAAGTCAAGGGGTCTGAATACTTTCCGAATGCACTGTACATACAGATGTTTACAGGTACATACAGGTGTTTACAGGTACATACAGGTGTTTACAGGTACACACAGGTGTTTACAGGTACATACAGGTGTTTACAGGTACATACAAGTGTTTACAGGTACATACAGGTGTTTACAGGTACATACAGGTGTTTACAGGTACATACAGGTGTTTACAGGTACATACAAGTGTTTACAGGTACATACAAGTGTTTACAGGTACATACAGGTGTTTACAGGTACATACAAGTGTTTACAGGTACATACAGGTGTTTACAGGTACATACAAGTGTTTACAGGTACATACAGGTGTTTACAGGTACATACAGGTGTTTACAGGTACATACAGGTGTTTACAGGTACATACTAGTGTTTACAGGTACATACAGGTGTTTACAGGTACATACAGGTGTTTACAGGTACATACAAGTGTTTACAGGTACATACAGGTGTTTACAGGTACATACAGGTGTTTACAGGTACATACAGGTGTTTACAGGTACATACAGGTACATACAGGTACATACAAGTGTTTACAGGTACATACAGGTGTTTACAGGTACATACAAGTGTTTGCAGGTACATACAGGTGTTTACAGGTACATACAGGTGTTTACAGGTATTTGCAGGTACATACAGGTGTTTACAGGTACATACAAGTGTTTACAGGTACATACAGGTGTTTACAGGTACATGCAGGTGTTTACAGGTACATACAGGTGTTTACAGGTACATACAAGTGTTTACAGGTACATACAGGTGTTTACAGGTACATACAAGTGTTTACAGGTACATACAGGTGTTTACAGGCACATACAAGTGTTTACAGGTACATACAGGTGTTTACAGGTACATACAGGTGTTTACAGGTACATACAGGTGTTTACAGGTACATACAAGTGTTTACAGGTACATACAGGTGTTTACAGGTACATACAAGTGTTTACAGGTACATACAAGTGTTTACAGGTACATACAGGTGTTTACAGGTACATACAAGTGTTTACAGGTACATACAGGTGTTTACAGGTACATACAGGTACATACAGGTACATACAAGTGTTTACAGGTACATACAGGTGTTTACAGGTACATACAAGTGTTTGCAGGTACATACAGGTGTTTACAGGTACATACAAGTGTTTACAGGTACATACAGGTGTTTACAGGTACATACAGGTACATACAGGTACATACAAGTGTTTACAGGTACATACAGGTGTTTACAGGTACATACAAGTGTTTGCAGGTAC
Organism: Salvelinus fontinalis; assembly: GCF_029448725.1. Classification (NCBI taxonomy): domain Eukaryota; kingdom Metazoa; phylum Chordata; class Actinopteri; order Salmoniformes; family Salmonidae; genus Salvelinus; species Salvelinus fontinalis. Next base: position 1,023,467 of record NC_074703.1, on the reverse strand, counting down.
ATACAGGTGTTTACAGGTACATACAGGTGTTTACAGGTATTTGCAGGTACATACAGGTGTTTACAGGTATTTGAAGGTACATACAGGTGTTTTCAGGTACATACAGGTATTTGCAGGTACATACAGGTGTTTACAGGTACATACAGGTGTTTACAGGTACATACAGGTGTTTACAGGTACATGCAAGTGTTTACAGGTACATGCAAGTGTTTACAGGTACATACAAGTGTTTACAGGTACATACAGGTGTTTACAGGTACATACAGGTGTTTACAGGTACATACATGTGTTTACAGGTACATACAAGTGTTTACAGGTACATACAAGTGTTTACAGGTACATACAGGTGTTTACAGGTACATACAGGTGTTTACAGGTACATACAGGTGTTTACAGGTATTTGCAGGTACATACAGGTGTTTACAGGTACATACAGGTGTTTACAGGTACATACAGGTGTTTACAGGTATTTGCAGGTACATACAGGTGTTTACAGGTATTTGCAGGTACATACAGGTGTTTTCAGGTACATACAGGTATTTGCAGGTACATACAGGTGTTTACAGGTACATACAGGTGTTTACAGGTACATACAGGTGTTTACAGGTACATACAGGTGTTTACAGGTACATGCAAGTGTTTACAGGTACATACAGGTGTTTACAGGTACATACAGGTGTTTACAGGTACATACAGGTGTTTACAGGTACATACAGGTGTTTACAGGTACATACAGGTGTTTACAGGTACATACAAGTGTTTACAGGTACATACAAGTGTTTACAGGTACATACAGGTGTTTACAGGTACATACAGGTGTTTACAGGTACATACAGGTGTTTACAGGTATTTGCACGTACATACAGGTGTTTACAGGTACATACAGGTGTTTACAGGTACATACAGGTGTTTACAGGTACATACAAGTGTTTACAGGTACATACAAGTGTTTACAGGTACATACAGGTGTTTACAGGTACATACAGGTGTTTACAGGTACATACAGGTGTTTACAGGTATTTGCAGTTACATACAGGTGTTTTCAGGTACATACAGGTATTTGCAGGTACATACAGGTGTTTACAGGTACATACAGGTGTTTACAGGTACATACAAGTGTTTACAGGTGCATACAGGTGTTTACAGGTACATACAAGTGTTTACAGGTGCATACAGGTGTTTACAGGTACATACAAGTGTTTACAGGTACATACAGGTGTTTACAGGTACATACAGGTGTTTACAGGTACATACAGGTGTTTACAGGTACATACAAGTGTTTACAGGTACATACAGGTGTTTACAGGTACATACAAGTGTTTACAGGTACATACAAGTGTTTACAGGTACATACAGGTGTTTACAGGTACATACAAGTGTTTACAGGTACATACAGGTGTTTACAGGTACATACAGGTACATACAGGTACATACAAGTGTTTACAGGTACATACAGGTGTTTACAGGTACATACAAGTGTTTGCAGGTACATACAGGTGTTTACAGGTACATACAAGTGTTTACAGGTACATACAGGTGTTTACAGGTGCATACAGGTACATTCAGGTACATACAAGTGTTTACAGGTACATACAGGTGTTTACAGGTACATACAAGTGTTTGCAGGTACATACAGGTGTTTACAGGTACATACAGGTGTTTACAGGTATTTGCAGGTACATACAGGTGTTTACAGGTATTTGAAGGTACATACAGGTGTTTTCAGGTACATACAGGTATTTGCAGGTACATACAGGTGTTTACAGGTACATACAGGTGTTTACAGGTACATACAGGTGTTTACAGGTACATGCAAGTGTTTACAGGTACATACAAGTGTTTACAGGTACATACAAGTGTTTACAGGTACATACAGGTGTTTACAGGTACATACAGGTGTTTACAGGTACATACAAGTGTTTACAGGTACATACAAGTGTTTACAGGTACATACAAGTGTTTACAGGTACATACAGGTGTTTACAGGTACATACAGGTGTTTACAGGTACATACAGGTGTTTACAGGTATTTGCAGGTACATACAGGTGTTTACAGGTACATACAGGTGTTTACAGGTACATACAGGTGTTTACAGGTATTTGCAGGTACATACAGGTGTTTACAGGTATTTGCAGGTACATACAGGTGTTTTCAGGTACATACAGGTATTTGCAGGTACATACAGGTGTTTACAGGTACATACAGGTGTTTACAGGTACATACAGGTGTTTACAGGTACATACAGGTGTTTACAGGTACATGCAAGTGTTTACAGGTACATACAGGTGTTTACAGGTACATACAGGTGTTTACAGGTATTTGCAGGTACATACAGGTGTTTACAGGTACATACAGGTGTTTACAGGTACATACAGGTGTTTACAGGTACATACAAGTGTTTACAGGTACATACAAGTGTTTACAGGTACATACAGGTGTTTACAGGTACATACAGGTGTTTACAGGTACATACAGGTGTTTACAGGTATTTGCAGTTACATACAGGTGTTTTCAGGTACATACAGGTATTTGCAGGTACATACAGGTGTTTACAGGTACATACAGGTGTTTACAGGTACATACAAGTGTTTACAGGTGCATACAGGTGTTTACAGGTACATACAGGTGTTTACAGGTACATACAAGTGTTTACAGGTACATACAAGTGTTTACAGGTACATACAGGTGTTTACAGGTACATACAGGTGTTTACAGGTACATACAGGTGTTTACAGGTACATACAGGTGTTTACAGGTACATACAAGTGTTTACAGGTACATACAAGTGTTTACAGGTACATACAAGTGTTTACAGGTACATACAGGTGTTTACAGGTACATACAGGTGTTTACAGGTATTTGCAGGTACATACAGGTGTTTACAGGTACATACAGGTGTTTACAGGTACATACAGGTGTTTACAGGTACATACAAGTGTTTACAGGTACATACAAGTGTTTACAGGTACATACAGGTGTTTACAGGTACCTACAGGTGTTTACAGGTACATACAGGTGTTTACAGGTATTTGCAGTTACATACAGGTGTTTTCAGGTACATACAGGTATTTGCAGGTACATACAGGTGTTTACAGGTACATACAGGTGTTAACAGGTACATACAAGTGTTTACAGGTGCATACAGGTGTTTACAGGTACATACAGGTGTTTACAGGTACATACAAGTGTTTACAGGTACATACAAGTGTTTACAGGTACATACAGGTGTTTACAGGTACATACAGGTGTTTACAGGTACATACAGGTGTTTACAGGTACATACAGGTGTTTACAGGTACATACAGGTGTTTACAGGTACATACAGGTGTTTACAGGTACACACAGGTGTTTACAGGTACATACAGGTGTTTACAGGTACATACAAGTGTTTACAGGTACATAAAGGTGTTTACAGGTACATACAGGTGTTTACAGGTACATACAGGTGTTTACAGGTACATACAAGTGTTTACAGGTACATACAGGTGTTTACAGGTACATACAAGTGTTTACAGGTACATACAGGTGTTTACAGGTACATACAAGTGTTTACAGGTACATACAGGTGTTTACAGGTACATACAGGTACATACAGGTACATACAAGTGTTTACAGGTACATACAGGTGTTTACAGGTACATACAAGTGTTTGCAGGTACATACAGGTGTTTACAGGTACATACAAGTGTTTACAGGTACATACAGGTGTTTACAGGTACATACAGGTACATACAGGTACATACAAGTGTTTACAGGTACATACAGGTGTTTACAGGTACATACAAGTGTCTGCAGGTACATACAGGTGTTTACAGGTACATACAGGTGTTTAGAGGTATTTGCAGGTACATACAGGTGTTTACAGGAATTTGCAGGTACATACAGGTGTTTTCAGGTACATACAGGTATTTGCAGGTACATACAGGTGTTTACAGGTACATACAGGTGTTTACAGGTACATACAGGTGTTTACAGGTACATACAGGTGTTTACAGGTACATGCAAGTGTTTACAGGTACATACAAGTGTTTACAGGTACATACAAGTGTTTACAGGTACATACAAGTGTTTACAGGTACATACAGGTGTTTACAGGTACATACAGGTGTTTACAGGTACATACAGGTGTTTACAGGTACATACAAGTGTTTACAGGTACATACAAGTGTTTACAGGTACATACAAGTGTTTACAGGTACATACAGGTGTTTACAGGTACATACAGGTGTTTACAGGTACATACAGGTGTTTACAGGTACATACAAGTGTTTACAGGTACATACAGGTGTTTACAGGTACATACAGGTGTTTACAGGTATTTGCAGTTACATACAGGTGTTTTCAGGTACATACAGGTATTTGCAGGTACATACAGGTGTTTACAGGTACATACAGGTGTTTACAGGTACATACAAGTGTTTACAGGTGCATACAGGTGTTTACAGGTACATACAGGTGTTTACAGGTACATACAAGTGTTTACAGGTACATACAAGTGTTTACAGGTACATACAGGTGTTTACAGGTACATACAGGTGTTTACAGGTACATACAGGTGTTTACAGGTAGTTGCAGTTACATACAGGTGTTTTCAGGTACATACAGGTATTTGCAGTTACATCCAGGTGTTTTCAGGGGTACTTGCAGGCTACATGCTCTTTAAAGCTCTGGCAAGGTGTGGTTTCTGTCTGGTCTCTGTCCTCCTGCAGGTCTTCTTCTGACCACTGCAGTCTTCAGACTCTAAACTCTCACTAAGGTATTGGTTCACTAGATGGGTTGTTCTAGACTCTACTCTGTTGGCCAGCGTTCATGTAGTCACGGCTCTCTTCTGTTCAGGACTTCTGCACACCTGTCTCACTAGGCTAACACACCTCACCGGTCTGTGGACTTCTCCACACCTGTCTCACGAGGCTAACACACCTCACCGGCCTTTGTTCTAAATCCAATCCACCACTTAGACAATCCAGTGTGCAGGTCAAGATAACATACAGTATGTCTTGTATCAACTGCTCACGTTGAAAAACAGTCTTAAATTTGGATCAACATTTTCTCATACTTAAAGAAGTATGATAACAGGCCGTTTATGTAGATGTTGTGAAGCTGGCCAGCAGATGGACGCTAAAAACCTAGATTTCTACCTTCCTAGATAACCACCTTGTCTCCTTCCTAGATAACCACCTAGTCTCCTTCCTAGATAACCACCATGGCTTTAAGACCCCACCACCTAGTCTCCTTCCTAGATAACCACCATGGCTTTAAGACCCCACCACCTAGTCTCCTTCCTAGATAACCACCATGGCTTTAAGACCCCACCACCGAGTCTCCTTCCTAGATAACCACCTAGTCTCCTTCCTAGATAACCACCATGGCTTTAAGACCCCACCACCTAGTCTCCTTCCTAGATAACCACCTAGTCTCCTTCCTAGATAACCACCATGGCTTTAAGACCCCACCACCTAGTCTCCTTCCTAGATAACCACCTAGTCTCCTTCCTAGATAACCACCATGGCTTTAAGACCCCACCACCTAGTCTCCTTCCTAGATAACCACCATGGCTTTAAGACCCCACCACCTAGTCTCCTTCCTAGATAACCACCATGGCTTTAAGACCCCACCACCTAGTCTCCTTCCTAGATAACCACCATGGCTTTATTAAGACCCCACCACCTAGTCTCCTTCCTAGATAACCACCTTGTCTCCTTCCTAGATAACCACCTTGTCTCCTTCCTAGATAACCACCTTGTCTCCTTCCTAGATAACCACCATGGCTTTAAGACCCCACCACCTAGTCTCCTTCCTAGATAACCACCATGGCTTTAAGACCCCACCACCGAGTCTCCTTCCTAGATAACCACCATGGCTTTAAGACCCCACCACCTAGTCTCCTTCCTAGATAACCACCATGGCTTTAAGACCCCACCACCTAGTCTCCTTCCTAGATAACCACCATGGCTTTAAGACCCCACCACCTAGTCTCCTTCCTAGATAACCACCTAGTCTCCTTCCTAGATAACCACCATGGCTTTAAGACCCCACCACCTAGTCTCCTTCCTAGATAACCACCATGGCTTTAAGACCCCACCACCTAGTCTCCTTCCTAGATAACCACCATGGCTTTAAGACCCCACCACCTAGTCTCCTTCCTAGATAACCACCATGGCTTTAAGACCCCACCACCTAGTCTCCTTCCTAGATAACCACCATGGCTTTAAGACCCCACCACCTAGTCTCCTTCCTAGATAACCACCTAGTCTCCTTCCTAGATAACCACCATGGCTTTAAGACCCCACCACCTAGTCTCCTTCCTAGATAACCACCATGGCTTTAAGACCCCACCACCTAGTCTCCTTTCTAGATAACCACCATGGCTTTAAGACCCCACCACCTAGTCTCCTTCCTAGATAACCACCATGGCTTTAAGACCCCACCACCTAGTCTCCTTCCTAGATAACCACCATGGCTTTAAGACCCCACCACCTAGTCTCCTTCCTAGATAACCACCATGGCTTTAAGACCCCACCACCTAGTCTCCTTCCTAGATAACCACCTAGTCTCCTTCCTAGATAACCACCATGGCTTTAAGACCCCACCACCTAGTCTCCTTCCTAGATAACCACCATGGCTTTAAGACCCCACCACCTAGTCTCCTTCCTAGATAACCACCATGGCTTTAAGACCCCACCACCTAGTCTCCTTTCTAGATAACCACCATGGCTTTAAGACCCCACCACCTAGTCTCCTTCCTAGATAACCACCTAGTCTCCTTCCTCGATAACCACCTAGTCTCCTTCCTAGATAACCACCTAGTCTCCTTCCTAGATAACCACCATGGCTTTAAGACCCCACCACCTAGTCTCCTTCCTCGATAACCACCTAGTCTCCTTCCTAGATAACCACCTAGTCTCCTTCCTAGATAACCACCATGGCTTTAAGACCCCACCACCCAGTGTATAATACTGTATATGTATATGTATGATATATGTATAGTATGTATAAAAATGTATAATACTACTAATGGAACTACAGGTCAGTTTATAACAGGTTGAGTGTTATACTACTAAGAGAACTACAGGTCAGTTTATAACAGGTTGAGTGTAATGTGGAATACTACTAATGGAACTACAGGTCAGTTTATAACAGGTTGAGTGTTATACTACTAATGGAACTACAGGTCAGTATCCAACAGGTTGAGTGTTATACTACTAATGGAACTACAGGTCAGTTTATACTACTAATGGAATTCCAGGTCAGTTTATAACAGGTTGAGTGTAATGTGTAATACTACTAATGGAACTACAGGTCAGTTTATAACAGGTTGAGTGTTATACTACTAATGGAATTACAGGTCAGTTTATAACAGGTGGAGTGTTATACTACTAAGAGAACTACAGGTCAGTTTATAACAGGTTGAGTGTTATACTACTAATGGAACTACAGGTCAGTTTATAACAGGTTGAGTGTTAAACTACTAATGGAACTACAGGTCAGTTTATAACAGGTTGAGTGTAATGTATAATACTACTAATGGAACTACAGGTCAGTTTCCAACAGGTTGAGTGTTATACTACTAATGGAACTACAGGTCAGTTTATAACAGGTTGAGTGTAATACTACTATCGGAACTACAGGTCTGTTTATAACAGGTTGAGTGTTATACTACTAATGGAACTAATGGTCAGTTTAAAACAGGTTGAGTGTAATGTATAATACTACTAATGGAACTACAGGTCAGTTTAGAACAGGTTGAGTGTTATACTACTAATGGAACTACAGGTCAGTTTAGAACAAGTTGAGTGTAATGTATAATACTACTAATGGAATTCCAGGTCAGTTTATAACAGGTTGAGTGTAATACTACTAATGGAACTACAGGTCAGTTTATAACAGGTTGAGTGTTATACTACTAAGAGAACTACAGGTCAGTTTATAACAGGTTGAGTGTAATGTGTAATACTACTAATGGAACTACAGGTCAGTTATAACAGGTTGAGTGTTATACTACTAATGGAACTACAGGTCAGTTTATAACAGGTTGAGTGTTATACTACTAAGAGAACTACAGGTCAGTTTATAACAGGTTGAGTGTAATGTGTAATACTACTAATGGAACTACAGGTCAGTTTATAACAGGTTGAGTGTTATACTACTAATGGAACTACAGGTCATTTTATAACAGGTTGAGTGTAATGTGAAATACTCTAATGGAACTACAGGTCAGTTTATACTACTAATGGAATTCCAGGTCAGTTTATAACAGGTTGAGTGTTATACTACTAATGGAACTACAGGTCAGTTTATAACAGGTTGAGTGTAATGTGGAATACTACTAATGGAACTACAGGTCAGTTATAACAGGTTGAGTGTTATACTACTAATGGAACTACAGGTCAGTTTTTAACAGGTTGAGTGTTATACTACTAATGGAACTACACGTCAGTTTATAACAGGTTGAGTGTTATACTACTAAGAGAACTACAGGCCAGTTTATAACAGGTTGAGTGTTATACTACTAAGAGAACTACAGGTCAGTTTATAACAGGTTGAGTGTTATACTACTAAGAGAACTACAGGTCAGTTTATAACAGGTTGAGTGTTATACTACTAATGGAACTACAGGTCAGTTTATAACAGGTTGAGTGTTATACTACTAAGAATACTACAGGTCAGTTTATAACAGGTTGAGTGTTATACTACTAAGAGAACTACAGGTCAGTTTATAACAGGTTGAGTGTTATACTACTAAGAGAACTACAGGTCAGTTTATAACAGTTTGAGTGTAATAGTCTAATGGAACTACAAGTCAGTTTATAACAGGTTGAGTGTTAAACTACTAATGGAACTACAGGTCAGTTTACAACAGGTTGAGTGTTATACTACTAATGGAACTACAGGTCAATTTATAACAGGTCGAGTGTTATACTACTAATGGAACTTCAGGTCAGTTTATAACCGGTTGAGTGTAATGTGTAATACTACTAATGGAACTACAGGTCAGTTTATAACAGGTTGAGTGTAATGTCTAATACTACTAATGGAACTACAGGTCAGTTTCCAACAGGTTGAGTGTTATACTACTAATGGAACTACAGGTCAGTTTATAACAGGTTGAGTGTAATACTACTAATGGAACTACAAGTCAGTTTATAACAGGTTGAGTGTTATACTACTAATGGAACTACAGGTCAGTTTAGAACAGGTTGAGTGTAATGTATAATACTACTAATGAAACTACAGGTCAGTTTATAACAGGTTGAGTGTAATACTACTAATGGAACTACAGGTCAGTTTCCAACAGATTGAGTGTAATACTCTGATGGAACTACAGGTCAGTTTCCAACAGGTTGAGTGTAATGTGTAATACTACTAATGGAACTACAGGTCAGTTTATAACAGGTTGAGTGTAATGTATAATACTACTAATGGAACTACAGGTCAGTTTAGAACAGGTTGCGTGTTATACTACTAATGGAACTACAGGTCAGTTTATAACAGGTTGAGTGTTATACTACTAAGAGAACTACAGGTCAGTTTATAACAGGTTGAGTGTTATACTACTAATGGAACTACAGGTCAGTTTATAACAGGTTGAGTGTTATACTACTAATGGAACTTCAGGTCAGTTTATAACCGGTTGAGTGTAATGTATAATACTACTAATGGAACTACAGGTCAGTTTATAACAGGTTGAGTGTAATGTCTAATACTACTAATGGAACTACAGGTCAGTTTCCAACAGGTTGAGTGTTATACTACTAATGGAACTACAGGTCAGTTTATAACAGGTTGAGTGTAATACTACTAATGGAACTACAGGTCAGTTTATAACAGGTTGAGTGTTATACTACTAATGGAACTACAGGTCAGTTTAGAACAGGTTGAGTGTAATGTATAATACTACTAATGAAACTACAGGTCAGTTTATAACAGGTTGAGTGTAATACTACTAATGGAACTACAGGTCAGTTTCCAACAGATTGAGTGTAATACTCTAATGGAACTACAGGTCAGTTTCCAACAGGTTGAGTGTAATGTGTAATACTACTAATGGAACTACAGGTCAGTTTATAACAGGTTGAGTGTAATGTATAATACTACTAATGGAACTACAGGTCAGTTTAGAACAGGTTGAGTGTTATACTACTAATGGAACTACAGGTCAGTTTATAACAGGTTGAGTGTTATACTACTAAGAGAACTACAGGTCAGTTTATAACAGGTTGAGTGTTATACTACTAATGGAACTACAGGTCAGTTTATAACAGGTTGAGTGTTATACTACTAATGGAACTTCAGGTCAGTTTATAACCGGTTGAGTGTAATGTATAATGCTACTAATGGAACTACAGGTCAGTTTATAACAGGTTGAGTGTAATGTCTAATACTACTAATGGAACTACAGGTCAGTTTCCAACAGGTTGAGTGTTATACTACTAATGGAACTACAGGCCAGTTTATAACAGGTTGAGTGTAATACTACTAATGGAACTACAGGTCAGTTTATAACAGGTTGAGTGTTATACTACTAATGGAACTACAGGTCAGTTTAGAACAGGTTGAGTGTAATGTATAATACTACTAATGAAACTACAGGTCAGTTTATAACAGGTTGAGTGTAATACTACTAATGGAACTACAGGTCAGTTTCCAACAGATTGAGTGTAATACTCTAATGGAACTACAGGTCAGTTTATAACAGGTTGAGTGTAATGTATAATACTACTAATGGAACTACAGGTCAGTTTAGAACAGGTTGAGTGTTATACTACTAATGGAACTACAGGTCAGTTTATAACAGGTTGAGTGTTATACTACTAAGAGAACTACAGGTCAGTTTATAACAGGTTGAGTGTTATACTACTAATGGAACTACAGGTCAGTTTATAACAGGTTGAGTGTAACGTATAATACTCTAATGGAACTACAGGTCAGTTTATAACAGGTTGAGTGTAATACTCTAATGGAACTACAGGTCAGTTTAGAACAGGTTGAGTGTAATACTCTAATGGAACTACAGGTCAGTTTATAACAGGTTGAGTGTTATACTACTAATGGAACTACAGGTCAGTTTATAACAGGTTGAGTGTAATGTATAATACTCTAATGGAACTACAGGTCAGTTTATAACAGGTTGAGTGTAATGTGTAATACTCTAATGGAACTACAGGTCAGTTTATAACAGGTTGAGTGTAATGTATAATACTCTAATGGAACTACAGGTCAGTTTATAACAGGTTGAGTGTAATACTCTAATGGAACTACAGGTCAGTTTAGAACAGGTTGAGTGTAATACTCTAATGGAACTACAGGTCAGTTTATAACAGGTTGAGTGTAATGTATAATACTCTAATGGAACTACAGGTCAGTTTATAACAGGTTGAGTGTAATGTATAATACTCTAATGGAACTACAGGTCAGTTTATAACAGGTTGAGTGTTATACTACTAATGGAACTACAGGTCAGTTTATAACAGGTTGAGTGTAATGTGTAATACTCTAATGGAACTACAGGTCAGTTTATAACAGGTTGAGTGAGTCTGCCTAAAGGAAATGTAGGTATTTGTGGATCAGCTCTGAAAACAAAAAGTTTATTCCAGCGCTGGTCCTGAGAACGATGTTGTCCGTCTGGTTCTCGGTCTAAAGGTCCGTAGGTCTGCAGGACAACAGCTCAGGCCAGAGCTAGCATAGCCTACTGTCTGACCGGTCACAGGATTCTCCCACCAGACTCTCTTCATTTACTAACAGTTTCCCTGTAGCTGCCCAGCTGGTGAGCTTCTCCCCTGACGCTCAGTTCTCTAGTGGAGACGTAGAGTTATAAACACTAGAATGACTTCTAGAGGGACCACACTACTGTTGTCGACTCTATGCTTCAGCCCTACTGCGATGAGTGAGGATATTATTCAGTTCTCTAGTGGAGACGTAGAGTTATAAACACTAGAATGGCTTCTAGAGGGACCACACTACTGTTGTCGACTCTATGATTCAGCCCTACTACGATGAGTGAGGATATTATTTAGTTCTCTAGTGGAGACGTAGAGTTTTAAACACTAGAATGGCTTCTAGAGGGACCACACTACTGTTGTCGACTCTATGATTCAGCCCTACTGCGATGAGTGAGGATATTATTTAGTTCTCT